>NC_045164.1:7060941-7240941 GCF_900700415.2 Clupea harengus | reverse complement strand
CTTTAGTTCAAGGAAACCATGGTTACTGCACGGTCATCAACAAATGAGACAAAGACATTTCCATGGCAGCCCTTTTAAAAGGGCCCAACAGTCTCAACCCCAAGCATTCTGAAACGTCCGTTTTGGACCAAGCCGACTAGGAACTTCTTAACAAATCACTGTCTTTCTCAATTTATTTTTGCACAAATACATAATGAATTAACCAAGCAAAAACTTTCATTAATTTTTATGTCAACTGGTTTCATGAAGATGAAAAGATGTACATCTCCAGTTACTTCTAACACATCATACAGCGCCTGTTACAAATCCTTGAGTTTATTGTGTCACCATCAGAAAAATATCCTGCAGTGTTTTAGTGATAGTTGAGTCTGGTGAAGGGAACCATTAGTTGTAGTTGTTGCTGTAGTTCCATCTCTCTAATGAGCAGGAACTTAAGCAATCAAGCAAGTTTCGTAGAAGCTGAGATCAGCATTTGAAATCAGAGCAGAGTAAGATGGATGAGTGTGGTGGGTTCCGGTTCGGTCGAAGGGCTCCCCATCTATCTTTTCACAGATACGTATCAGATTATCTTGCTTCTGCCATGGGCCTTCACTTTTCCGATCGCACATGGCGGCTGGTGAAGATGGTGTGCTAGTGCTTTAGGGATGAACATTTTTCATCGGGAGATTGGAGGGACATGTAGCAAGGTAGTGGATGTAAATAATTCAGCAGTGCCTCATTGGATGGTAATTTAATGGTCACTCTCAGCAGTGGTTAGCAGGCTAAGTTGGGTCCCACTTTGGGCACAGGTGGGTCAAATTTCGGTGGCATACTGCAACAAGCAGGGCATGGCGATGTGGGGGCGCAGGTTGTGCCTCTGAGGCGTTGCCGTGACAGAGGGGGGGGTCACTGTGATGAGGGGCGGTGATATCAGTGGCGGTGAGCGGCGCTGCGGGGTGCTCCGGCGCACCGAGGAAGAGGAGGAGGAAGAGACCGAGCGACGCATGGAGCCCAGGCGCTTCCACAGCTTGAGCTGGGGCTCGCTGGACAGAGGCATGCCACAGGAGAGACCCTCGGCTGGGCCGCAGCCCACCTCGCAACCCCCTTCTGGTGGATCTGTGGAGCAGCAGACGGCCAGAAAGGCAACGCAGCCACCAAAGAGGAGGAAGAGGCAGAGAGTGATGATGATGATTGGCAGTGGGTCATGGGTTCCCATGGGGAGAATCGAGCCCGTGGAGTTGGTGAGCAAGGACAGGTTGGGCGGGACTTCCTGTGTAGACAGGAAGGAGGAATCGTTGAACAGCAGATTGCTCATCGTAGCTCTAACTGGAAGAAAAAGAAACAAATAAGTTAGATAAAGTGTGTGTGCGTTTGTATTTGTGGAGGGGTGTTCTTGATGGGTGTGTAGCTCTTTCATTTCACTCATGCTATCATTTCAACCCTTAAGTAACTCATAAAACAACATTTAAAACACACAAATACACAAACAAACACAGGTACACACTCACACACACACACACACACACACACACACACACACACACACACACACACACATACAGACTTGCTTGCATGCACAAATAGGTGGCATTTGAAGCAATTAGGTGGCCATTAAATAAACGGCCAAACAAGAGTCACTGCATGACAGACTTTCTTGCGTTTAATACAAATTGGTTTTTATTAAAATAGCCTTTCACCCATATCAAATCACGCCCCCCCCTTTCCTTAACACACCTCCCTCCAACTCCACTCTCACCCCCCTCTCTCCTCTCCTCTCCACTCCTCTGCTCTCCTCTCCAGCGCAGCATTTGTAAATGTCATTGTCTCTAATGTGGAGCAGACAAACTCGGCTGCTCGCTTTAGTGCAAACACACTGGAACGTGAAATTATGTTTAAGAGCAAATGCCACAGGAGTTCTGAAAAGGCCACCCGAGTAAGATGGCTTGTTAGAGCACATTAGATCATTAGTCAGCACTTGACACACACACACACACACACAAACACACACAAACACACACACACACAGTCAACATCCCATTTACAGTAGATGGACATCTGTACACACACTTCCGTAGCGTCCCTTGACCTCTGGAAATAAACATGCACTCATGCACGCACACAAACACAAAATGACCACGTCTTTCACACGTACGCATTGTACATTTCCTCTTTCCTTCACAGCCAGCCGCCCCCACCCGTTCACACTGCTATTCTGAACAGTCTCTTCTTCCTCCATCACCACCTCCACCACTCCTCCTCTAGAATCAATGTGATCATCACTTCCTCCCCCCCCCCCCCCCCCCCTCCTCCTCCTCCTCACTGTGTCAACATCAGCTCCCACGTATGAACTGACCCTGGGAAGGAACAGGCCCTAATCACACATTAGTTCACCAGATCCCCACCCCATCACACTGACCCAGCACTTTTCACTCCATCCTTACGCAAAGAAATGAGCAAAACAGCTCCGTCAGCAGCTTTCATACGGCCTCCATACTGTGAGTCTCAATACGGAGCCGAATGGTGGTGAAAGGAGATGAAGCCCATATCTAATCTACATTACCTTAGCTTAGCTCAGGACTGTTTGATGCATAACATTGTATCCACATTAGTTAGTACAGGGCAATACCTTCAAGCCTAGACATTGTTATTGTCCAGCTGAGGTATAAGAAAAAGAGTGATTTAGAGTAATTATGCCTAATTCCTCCTGCGGACCCCCTTCAGTTTGAGAAGGAGAGTCTGTGTGCGTCTCGTGTTTTCACTGGTGTTTAAAGACTGCGCTCCTTCTTTCTCTGTACAGCCTTTCTTCTCACTTTTCTCTTGTTAGTTCTTCGCTCTCGTTCCCTCTTCTGTCCTCCTTTCACCACCTCCCCCCCTCCCTCTGTCTCACACCCACAAAATTCACACACAACACACTCTCTTTATTTCTATCTATCTCTCTATCGCCAGAGAGATCTTCACCAGAAATTAGCCCACACAGTTCAATTGACAAGTATCTCCCACAAGTTCAATGCGAGTGTAAGTGATAAGCAATCACACGCAACCATGACCACACACACACATCCAAACTCACACCAAAACACACTTTATGCACTTTGGAGACTACACCCCGTACATTACAACTCATCACAGGTACCCTCTTATATTATTCTACAGACAGAGACATGTGGCGACAGAGAGTTTACCTTATTCAGCCTCTGTATCCCTCTGTATCTCCCAAACTCCACAGGGACCTACCCACTCACTCTTTCTGATTCTCTCTCTCCTTCACTGGGGAGAGGTCGTGGAGGCAAGGTGATGGAGAGAGAAAGACAGAGAGAGAGAGGGTAAGAGAGAGAGAGAGAGAGGGGGTAAGACAGAGAGAGAGAGAGTTGGAGATGCAGGGACCAGGATCACTGCCAGGAGTTGTTTATTTTACACCGCTGCCGTTGTTTATCTAAAAGTCATCCGTCTGTCTAGTAGCCTCTTACGCTGGACGGCTGTACACCGCCACTGCTTTGATTAGCCTTAAAAAGTGCCGTGAGTTTGTTTCAGCAGACTGCTCTCTGAAGTCTTCACACCCCTGTGAAGTGGTGAAGTGGTACAGGCCTGCACTGAGGGTCCTATTCATCAATCAGGAGAGAGAGGGAGGGAAAGAGGGAACCCCCACTTTGCTTTTCTCTCTTTAGTCACCCTCTCTCTTCCCCCCATCCCTCCTCCTCTCCTTCTCCCTCTCCTTCTCTTCTCTTCTCCACATCTCTTTATGAGGATAATGAGGCAGGCCAAGGCCTTTTCTTCTCTGTGTGTGTGTGTGTGTGTGTGTGGGTGTGTGTGGGTGTGTGAGAGATTGTGTGTGAGTGTGTGTATGCATCTTTCAGGGGGGGGGGGGAACAGAGTAGTGTGTTTGAGAGAGATAAAGGCAATGTATGAAGACTTATTTGGGAGTGTGTGCATGGGAGAGAGAGGATGGTGTAGAGAGAGGTAGGGAGAGAGAGCAGGAAGAGAGAGAGAGAGAGAGAGAGATGTGAATGTGTAAACACATGGACATGTGGCGGCAGACAGGCTAGCCCCTGCACTCAGTCTCACACACCTCCTGCTCATCTCCAACCTCTGTTTTCCCCACCTCTCACTCACACACACACACACACACACACACACACACACACACACACACATGCTCCATATCTCAGTAACTGAAGAAGCACACCTCTGCGACTAACTCTGTAGTTTGTGAGTGGCCCATGTATTGGAGAGATGGGTTGTTCTTGTATCTGAGTGGAACGAAATCTGTTCTCTTACAAATAACCGTGAAAGATATTCGCCCCTCTCTCTCTCTGTGGTGATTGCCATTGTGGTGGGACAAGGCCTGCCAGGGCTAACATAGTGTTACCATGACAACATTGAGGGCTAGAGAAGTAGGGGGGTGAGGTCACCTCATAAGTTGAAGTACGTAAAGACCAACAATCCTGTGTGTGTGTGTGTGTGTGTGTGTGTGTGTGTGTGTGTGTGTGTGTGTGTGTGTTTCTACAGATAAGTATTTTTCAGAAACATATTTTTGTTACTACTGAATTTGCGGTCATAGTCTCTGGGAATGTGAATTTCCTGAACAACATTTACAAAACAAGGAATATGTAGGATAAAACAATTACATTTCTTTACTTATTATATATATGTGCATGTGTTCACTTATGTGTGTTTCTGTTTGTTTGTTGGTGTGTGTCTGTGTGTCTGTGTGTGTGTGTGTGTGTGTGTGTGTGTGTGTGTGTGTGTGTGTGTGCGTGTGTGTGTGTGTATGTGTGGATGCATGTGCAGGTGCAAGCTACAGATGCGGATCAGGGAGAGAATGGACGTGTTCTGTACAGGATCCTCTCTGGTGAGCGGAGTCACTTCCTCCTTCCTGTTCTCATGGTCTTATGAGCCAAGCCATCCACTGCTCATACAAACAGCCAAACAATAAACAATAAAGACACCCAAACACCCACTGGCACACACACACACACACACACACATGCACGCACCGGACACACGCACGCACGCACACACACACACTGCCCACACATACCTCAGCTTCAAACTGTAATCACATCTTTCTTTGTGTGTGAAACTGTTTTTTAGTTTATTTCTTATTTGTTTAACTTTATTTGAAGAGGCTTACTGTATATTAGCAAACAATGTTACACAATTATGCTCTGGTACATGTAGGTTTGTAGAAAGTTCAGACTGTCTATATGAATTTCATCACAGCCGTGTACTTTCCCAAACAATTTCAAAAGCAATCTGGAGGTTGCATACTTTTCTAGCATCTTGACACAGATCATCAGCACTTTCATATCCTGCACAATATCTCCCAAATGAAGTGATGCATTACATCTAATATGTATGCTTACCAGGATATACACATGCGTTTGCAAGATTGTATTTATATTTGCATTCAAGTGTGTGTGTCTGTGTGTGTGTGTGTGTGTGTGTGGGCAGTTATGTCTGTGTTCTTCTGTTGGCATCGTAGCCCTTGGCTGAAGTGTGTGTTGTGTTGTGGTGACAGGCAACATCAACCAGCTGTTCAGCATCAGCACTCTGACTGGCCTGATCACCAGGGGCCCCAGGGCTCTGGACCGGGAGACCAGCAGCTCTCACGTGCTGGAGGTGGAGGCCTACAACAGCGACCAGGGCCCTATGCGCAGCGCAGTCAGGGTAAAAGGCTTATGTGTGTATGGGTGTGGAAGAGTGTGTGTGCTGATTGTGCTACAGGTGGAGTCCTACAACAGAAATGATGGCCCTGAGCACAGCTCAGTGTGTGAGTGTGTTGTCTTGAAACGATCAGTGTGTTTGCATGGGTTGGGGAAAGAGTGTGTGTGTGGGGAGTGGTGTGTGAGGTGTTTGTTCACACTCTAGGCCTACAGATGGAGCGGAGGCTATGGAGTTTTGCATATACAAACAGGAACACTGTTTGTTCGACCTCAGTCTAGCCCATGTATTTCGGAATGTGTAAGTGTGTGTGTGCAAGTGAGCAGCTGGGCGTGAGCGTATGAGTATTTGTGTGTTTGTGTGTGTGTGTGTGTGTGTGGGCAGGCACATATGTGTCCTGGAACTGGATATCTGCAGCTTCAAGAAGCAGGATGTGAAGCTTCATTTGTTTCAAACCTGTTTTTGTCTATGTGTCACAGGTTCAGGTTTAGTTTTTCTTATCTTTATCCAGTACACTGTATTATTCACAGTTAGCTTATCAATATCCTTTGGCTGTGAAGCACCCCTTCCCAACATACAGACAGACACGGATGCAGAAGTAGAGAAAATACAATAATCTTTATTTAATACAATAGCTAATAAATATGTAGAAAAGGTGCAACGAGTAAAAGAGTCCAATTCATGTCTTAAGCAGTCCACTCTCCTCCTACGTATGGCTGGCAGGCATGCCGGTCCCTCACTGTCTCAGCTGGGCTTCACTAGGAAGTACACATACACACGCACACACACACATCGTCAGGTAGGCAGCCACTTGTAGATGGCCTATAGGCCTACTGTGAATGTGGAAGCTCAATAACAGACAACCAACATAGTCATTAGCAGGCTACTGCCTTTCTACGCTAGCGGCGCTATACACTGCTCACCGCTCGTGGAACATGCACACTCAAGCACAGTCTTGCTTAATCTAAAACTAACAGGGCAAGGAAGGGCCACTTAGCTCGTTGAGGGAGGAAAGCTCCACACTTCTCTCCTCCCTGGCAGTTGCGCAAAAGGAGGTGTATACGTCCACACCAGTTACAGCTCCACTGTAGTCACGGCTGGTTTACGTTATCCTGAGTCAGCCTTCAGTCAGCTGATTATCGAGGGATCCCCACGTCACGTCTCCACTTTCGCCAAAGACAGTGTTCCTCGGCCCTCTGCTTCCAAACTCTCCTCTGCAACTCGCGGCACTCCGCCGAGATCCTGTAACAAATAACAGCAAAGCCAGGGCGGGGGAACGTCCCACACGCTCTCCTCTCTCCCCATTTATGAGGCTTCTGCTCGCTATGGCTAATTAAACCAGCTGAATTGAATTGACTGATTACATGAGTGCTGGCTAGTGCGGCACCCCATTGCTTCCCTCACATACAGTTCCTACCGCAACCTGCTCTTTACTCCAACGTACCCCCATGACATATGTGTGGGTTGGTGTTGTAGGGGGGTGTACAGTGTGTATGTATTTATGTGTGCGTGTGTGTTTGTGTTTGTGTTTGTGTCTGTGTCCATCTTGAAACTGTAATCACATTCTTTTCTTTGTGTGGCAGCTTGGAAAGCTTATTTTTTTTTACTTACTGTACATTAGAAGTTAAACAATGTCACACAATTACGCTCTAGTACATGTGTGTGTGTTTTTTTCTTTTTATTTCATGATCAGTTTGTGAGTGTGTGTGAGAGTATGTTGAGGTTTCTTTTCATTTCATGACTCTGCCCCTACATCTGTGTGTGGTTGGACTAGTCAAGATATACCTCAGCTTTGGCAGCACACATGTCACCAATAGAGGGCAGTGTGGAGCTCTTACCCCATCCACCCTCCGCACCGTTCCCCTCCTCCCTTGTTCTGACTCTCTGGCCTGGCCGCTGGGTCTGCTGTGCCCCCTGCAGGTGATCGTGTATGTGGAGGATACCAACGACGAGCCTCCCGTCTTCACCCAGCAGCAGTACAACCGCCTGGGGCTCCGTGAGACTGCTGGCATCGGCACCTCCGTCATCGTGGTGCGAGCCACAGACCCTGACACGGGTATGCACTTCATTTGTTTATTTGTTTATTTACCTATCTGTCTTGTTATTCATTCATTCATTTAGCAACCGTAAATAATGATTCAGTAATTACACATACAGTGCATTCAGAAAGTATTCAGACCCCTTCACTTTTTGTTACATTGTTTTGTTAGCGTAAAATCATTTGATTTAATTTTTCCACTCATCAATCTACACCCCAATCAATATCCAATAATGACAAAGCAAAAACAGGATTTTATAAATGTTTGCAAATGTATTAAAAAGGAAACACGGAAATATCACATAGACTCTTTGCTATGACACTCAAGTGCCTCCCGTTTCTCTTCCCGTGTTCCACACCTTGATTTGAGTCCACCTGTGGTGAATTCAATCAATTGGACATGATTCAGAAAAGCACACGCCTGTCTACAGGTGGCTGACAATGCATGTCAGTGCAAAAACAAAGCTATGTGGTCGACTGCCTGCCACTGTATGTTCAATGCATGAATAATACGTTTGAATGGTATTTGCCTGCTCTGAACAAGGGTTATACTTCTCAAACTTTGGACATGTTCAGTGAAAGAAAAAAATATATACATTTCAACAGACTCTAACACAAATGCAGGAAAAAAACAGTTAATGAAACAGACAAAACATTAAGTTAGAGAAAGAACAGAAACTGTGAGGAAAAGAATGTGTTTGTTTGTTTGTTTGTTTGAGCATCGGTTTAATGACCTGTTACAGGGTTAGGGTTAGGGTTTAATTGAGCATCGGTTTAATGACCTGTTACAGGGGTTCTTGTGTAACCACCAGCACTCTAAACTCAAACTCCCTGACTGGTTCTGCTCACTCACAGGAGGCTAGGCACTTCCCTAGCAGGGCTGTTTTATGAAGCTGTTTGTGCTGTTTGGCTATGGGTTTCGCCAGCTGTTTTGGCAACTCCAGCTAACATGTTTTCCGATTACGGGTAATGGATGGCGATTTCCTCACTACCTCAGGCCATTTCCAATCACTCCTCTGGTGCCCTGTTTCCCTGTTGTTCTTTCACAGTTCATTCACACACGGCTGTTTTCAGATCCTACATCCATACCCTATTCCGTACCGCAAGCGAGATACCCCTCTGTATTACGCACATCAAACCTCACCCGAGTGGAGCAGACTGTTACTCTCCCCTGGCTTTCACAGAGATGTTTTGTGGACATCTGTCATGTTGTGCAACAAGTGCGTCAAAGCTGCTTTTGAAGTCCCTCCCTGCCTATTGGTCAAACTGGCCCCTTGCCATCTCCATTATTGCCCTGTTCCTGCCATACTTCCCCTTCTCACTTCCCACTGCAGTTCCCTGAACTGACTTGCACCACTCTGGGCTTGTCTCCACTCTTGGCACGGGCTCCAGATTTCATTAACCTCTGGCTTGTATTGTATCGCAAGGCAGCGGCCTGTATTTACAGTCAAAGTAAATAGCATTCCAATAGCATGCATGTACAAACACTAGGAGCTGATCTGGCCCACTGATTGGACCTGTGGGTTGGGTCCCAGTATCTCCATTACACCGCAGCACGTACAGTATTTTACACAGACACAGCACTGTCAACATAGGGGTTACATCTCCACATTTCACATGGGTATAAGATATATGTTCTCTCTACTGGAGAAGGGTGTCCATTCTTTTGGGGTTTCTATTGTGGCTTTCTCTTTTGATCCGGTGAAAAGGGAAAAACTTCTATGTTCACATTCTAGCAGGGCTTTCGCCATCTGGGGTTGAAAATAGTGATGCAATACATAAAGTTATCTTTCAGATGTGGGCACCAGTCCCTCTGCCCCCCCCCCCCCCCCCACACGCCTCTCTCATTTCCTCTCTCCCTCCCCCTCCCACTCATTTCCTTTCAGCCTCTCTCTCTCTCTCTATCCTCCTCAGCCGTCTGTCCTTCATTTGTCTCTCTCTTCATCCATCACTCTTTCTCTTTTTCTCTCTCTCTTGCGGTCTCTCACTCCATCTATCTCTCCTGTTTCTCACTCCTCTTACCCACGTATGCGTATCTCATTTCCTTTCTGCAAGTCATCAGCATGTCTCCCCCTCTCTCTGTCTGTCTCTCCCACAGTCTGTCTTTCTCTCCTCCTACCTCTGTTTCTCCATTTGTCTCAGCTGCTCACCATCTTCCCCCCTTCTCTCATATTTTTCTCTGCACATCTTTCCCCTTCTCTCACTCTTACCCTTTTCTCTATATCTCTCACTCTTCCTCTGCATTCTCTCCATCTCTCCCATTCCTCCATCTGCTTGCTCTCTCTCCCTCTGTTCTCCACCCTGTCCCCTTCCTTGCTCTTTAAGTCACCAGAGGTCATGCCCTCACTGTCCTTAATCATCATGAATAATCTTTAGTGCTTTTGCGGCATAGCTGAGGTGCAGCTTAACATGTAGAGTAGGACCTCACTATGTCAACATAGTACGTCAGATATTGACATGAGCTCTTCAGGCAACAGCTGGTGCTGCAACACGTCTGGCCCTCATCTGGCACAGATTCTACACTAGATAAGTTCTAGAACGTTCTAGAACGTTGAGTGGACAGAGGGGTAGTTAGTAGGAGTAGTCTCTATGGAAACATCAATGGTCAGAATGAATGTCAGAGTTAAGGGTCAGATAATGGAATGGTCCTGTGACATAATGTAGCATATCACATGCTGATTAAGATACCACTGCACTGTGTACTGATGTGATAATTAGCCGTTTGCTATATGAAGATGACCTATTTTTACATACTGGGTACTTAACGAAGTTCTGTACTCAGCCATAACTGAACATATGCACTAGGCTCTGTGTGTGTGGCTCTGCAGTAACCTGCAGCTCCCCCTGCAGGCGATGGGGGTGCGGTGGCATACGCACTGGTCTCCGGCTCGGACCGCAAGTTCGAGGTGGACGTGAGCACAGGCCTGGTGACCACTGTGGACTACTTGGACTACGAGACCAAGACCAGCTACCTAATGAACGTGTCCGCCACAGACCAGTCGGCGCCGTTCCACCGCGGGTACTGCACGGTGTACGTGACGCTGCTGAACGAGCTGGACGAGGCCGTGGCCTTCTTCTTGTCCGGCTACGAGACCACGCTGCGCGAGAACATCGCCACGGGCACCGAGGTCATCCAGGTGCAGGCGCAGTCGGCCGACAACCTCAACCAGCTGACGTACCGCTTCGACCCGGACACCTCGCCGGCCGCACTCGCTCTCTTCAAGATCGACAGTGTCACGGTGGGTCAGGGCAGGGGTCACTCAGTCACACAGAAAACACCAGACGCTCACATTCACACAGAAAAACATAATCATGCTGACACACTCACACGGACAAAGACCTACAAACACAAACAAAACACACTCACACAGACAGCCTTACAAACACACACAATACGGACACACACAAAAACAAATACAATTTGCAAACTTGCACACAGAAAATACTTCTCAGCACTCTCGCAATCATCGCTCTCATAGCACAGCCCTCACTCACTTCCTGTGCTTGTCCTCCCATCCTGCAGGGGCGCATCACGGTCACTGGGCTGGTGGACAGGGAGAAGGGGGACTCCTACACACTAACTGTGCTGGCGGACGACGGCGGGCCAAAGAGGGGCTCCACCGTGGTAAAGATGTTCCCCATTTCTCCATACACACACACACTCACAGCTACACACAGTTTTTGACATCATAGTTGCTCTTGTGACCTTTAGGCCACACACTGTGGTTTAGGAGAATAAGCTTATCTGGTTTGACTATTGGAAGTATTTATAAAAGGCACTTTTATTCACACTTTTTCCTTTTTTTCCCTACCATTCACTGTGGAAATGCAGAAGGTAGGAGTTCTTCATTGCCACCTTCCACTACATTAATATTGAACAGCCTTCATCTCAGTCACTCTTCATTCAGTCACTATTCACTGATACTTTCTGTTCTGTGACAGGTGTCCATCACCATTCAGGATGAGAATGACAACAGCCCGCAGTTTGACATCACATCTGACGTCACCGTGGACATCCCAGAGGACACTCCTATTGGACAGAGAGTGGCGATGGTGCTGGCCAGAGATAAGGATGCTAGGAATAACGGACTGGTGAGGAGAGAGAGGGAGATAGAGAGAGGGGGAGCGAGAGATACTTGGGTGTCACTAGTACTAAACAATGCACTTTACTTGATTGCTTCCATCTCTCTCTTCTCTTTTTACCTCCGTCTCTCCATCAGGTGAATTTTACCCTGGTGGCAGGTAACATGCAGGATGTGTTCAGGATCGTCACTGCTAACAACACATATGGGGAGATCTACGTGAATGCTCCCTTGGACCGAGAGGCTGTGGACCGCTACCTGCTTAAGGTGGGAGTCAGGATAAGATCTATACATCTGTGTATTAACGCTCAATGTATTGAAACATATTGTCGAACATAGAGATGATACTCAAGCTAAAGCAGTGAGAAGGTTTGCTGGTCTTTAAGAAAAACGTGTATTATGATGTGGTTGTGTCTATGGGTGTGTGTTTGTATGTGTGTGTGTATGTTTGCATGTGCGCATCTTTGCCACTCTGTGTACTGTGTGTCCACAGGTGCGGGCTCTGGATAATGGCTCCCCCCCTCGCTACACTGACCACTTTCTGACCATCAACATCCTGGACGTGAACGATAACGGGCCGGTCATCCAGAGCCCTCGCGGCTACAACGTCTCCATCAGTGAGGTGAGGCTCACTGTCCTGCCACCTGCCAATCACTCTCAGACCCATCAATCACCCACTCATCAACCAGGCACTTTTATCAGGCCAGATGTCTCTAGTAAAAAGGATCCAGGCAGACATTTTCTTGCTTGAATTTAAATGGTTTAAATGTATGGGGAAAGTCTAGGGTTCACTGAATAACACTTTAGTTTTGTTAATTGAAATGAAAGATTATTGTTATTTCCTCAGTGACTACGCTTCCATTATCTCGCTCAGTCCTTCCACTGATCCATGACCTCCTTGTCATCTTGTTGTGGCTCAGATCTGTAAAATCAGACTTGGAGGACGACGAGTTGATAAGAACTGAGTTTGTTGCATTTTATGTTCCTGATAATCAGCCATGTAAAGTATACTGACATACAGCCGTAATTAATCACATAAAATGCTGGTGCAAATGTCTGAAATGGGTTCTTTCTTTCACACATTTTTAGAATGTCGGTGGGGGCACATCAGTTCTACGTGTGGTGGCAACTGACCGTGACATTGGCCGCAACGCCATGCTGTTTTACTACATCACCGGCGGCAACCAGGATCTGACATTCCGCATGGACCGTGTGACAGGTGAGATGGTGACACGGCCCTCCCCTCCAGACCGCGAACGACAACAGGAGTACCGTCTGGCCGTCACCGTGGAGGACGACGGGACTCCTTCGCTCTCGGTAGGGAGATATGACAAACACACACACACACACACACACACACAAACAAATACACATATACACACACACACTTACACACACACACACACACAAACAAATACACATATAAACACACGCACACACACACACACAAACGCGCACTCACGTAACTTGTGGGTGTCAGTGATGACTTGTGATCATGTGTTGTGTCATGGTCCAAGACGTTTGTTTTTGGTTGGACATGCACTTTTCAGCCACAGCTGCACACTAAGAGGTTGTGGTGTCATCCTTGTCTTTGTCAGGTATAACACGCACACACACACACACACACAGTACATTCTCAGCATGCAAAGCAAGGACATGCTGCTTTAGAGATTCAGCTAGGAGATGCTGACCAGCACTCCAGTCAAATGAGGTGAAACATTTGGCGTGATGGGCTGATAAATTGAGACAGACTCCACTCCCCTCTATAGTCAGACTCCCTCGACTGCCCTACCTGATTGTGATTTAAAGGGCAGAGATTGACAGACTTTTACTGTGTCTGCTTGTACTCCGAGGTGTTGCTGTGGAGGAAGTGAGCAGCGATGAGCAAAACAGGAAATGAGTCCCAGCAGCATGACTGCTTTTGTTGTTTCTCTGAAAGAGGAAGCAGTGTTCTCAAGCTGAGCGCTCCTTCCTGTTTCAACATCCCTGCGGTGCAGAGAAGTTCTTTGAAATGTCTTAAACAGGACATTTCAACTTGCAAGATTTGCAGTGTGTCTATATGTGTGCTGCTGTTTTATTGGGCAAAACAAAAGCACGTTTATGGGCTGAAGGACATGTCGGAGGGACTTGGTGGAGTGTTTCAGTCAGGCATCTGCTCAGACAGATGTTTAGAAGACATTATTTCATTTTGGGCATGGTTTCAACACATATACTGTGCATCGACTCAAAAAAAAAAATCAGGAGCCAAAATAATCTCTTTCCTGGCTCATTCTTGGACACCCAACCCATGACCAGATACGTTCCATCGTGACTTTCCATCAGTTGTTATCTGAGTCTGCAAAAAGGCACATGCTTCAATATGAATTGGTGTCTATCGGCACAAGCCTGCAATACATTTTTGCACTAAATGCTAACCTGTAGCTATGCTACAAAAACATCCAGATTAAGATCAATTGTTGTGTAAACATCAGCTGTATGCTGCTGCTAGAATACATCAGTGAACACTTTCCTCCATTGACTGTCATTCTGATTCTTCTGTCATTGTTGTCATTTTCTGGAGTAGTCGTGACAGACGCTATGTAGGCCATTTACCATCATTCTATATGGATTGGGTTCTACCAAACTATGAACCCTTGACGTATCTTTGCACATTAGAGAGTCCAGGGCTGTAGATAAGGTATGTTCTGTATTACTTGCAGCTATTGTGGTTGTAGTCATAGGGGAGGTGCGTGTTTCTTGAGCTTGCATAAGATAACCTATATCCACACACACACACACACACACACACACACACACACACACACACACACACACACACGAAGACACATAGGTTAAACCCTACGTGTGTCATGCAAACCACACAAACTTCAAAACAGCTAGTTACCATCATTTCTTTGCACAGTTCGGAGATTTCCGGAATGAAATCTCTTAAGTCTCCTTTATGGTATACCCCTGTAAGTCAAAAACAACACATTTTAAGTGAACTTGACCTAAAGTAAACTTCTGACTAAAAGCACAAATAAAAGCCTGAGGTCAGACTGGGCTAAGTGCAGCTAAAAGAATGCATCACCCAGTTATAATCCAGGGAAAGTCTGTTTATAAAAGTGTTCAAACAGACAGCAGATCTAACATAAAAAGGGAGATTATTCCATAATTTAGGACCAATGATAGTAAAGTTTGACAACCCTTTGATTTAAAATTAGACCAAGGTAAAGAAAAAATTAAAAACATCTGAGGACCTTCAAGTCTTTCATTGAGTTCAAGGGGTCAGGAGATTATAAATATAAGATGGTCCATTCAAAATCTGCTAGATCTGCTAAAACTTGTGTAATGTGGCCAAGCTTCTTAGTTAAAAGTTTAGCTGCCACATTTTGGACCTCTTGTTACTTATGAAGTGATGCTTAATCCTGGGTATAGTGCATTGCAATCTGGAAGATATAAAAGCATGGACCACCCGTTTTTGCGATAGGAGATTTCTCACTTTAGCAATTGTTGCACTAACAAGTGAACATATCTGCCTGTCGAGTCAAAAAAACACCCAAACATTCTTTACTACAGGCTTTTGGTGTGGTGTGACTGGACCAAAAATAATAACTCTGTCAATTTTCATTAAGTTTGAGGAATCTATTACCCATCCAGAGTTGAATGTCTTCAAGGCAGTCAAAAAGAGAATGTCAATTGTCTTGACCAGAATAAGGAGGAAAATATATTTGAGTATCATCAGCATAGCAGTGACAGGAGATCCTATGCTTTCGGATCATCTGGGCTAGAGGCAATAAATAAAGTAAAAACTAAAAGTATTGAACCTAGTGGGAGAGGGGTGCAACATTTGAAAATACGCTTTTCCCTATTGACCAGAAATGTCCTATTAGGTAAATAAGAGGCAATCCACTGAATTGCTTTTCCCTTTAGTCCAACAAAATGCTCCAACCGCTCAAGTAGCACTGCGTGGTCCACTGTGTTGAAAGCGGCCGTCAGATCTAGAAGAACAGAACCCTTAGAATCAGCAGTGAGCCGCAGGTCATTTGTGCCGTTCAAGAGGGCAGACTCAGTGCTGTGCATGGCACAGAAACCAGATTGGTACATATACATATCATTCAAATAACTTTGTAATTGATTCAAAACTGCATTTGTAAGTATTTGTGATAGAAATGGGAGCTTGGATAGGTCTAAACTTAGAGGAGGAATCAGGATCCAGGTTAGGCCTCTTCAGCAAAGAAAGAGCCTGTAAGGGCCTATCTAGCAGGGCTGGCGCTATAAGCAGTGCAAGGGATGCAGACACACCTGGCCCCGTATTAAAGGAGTTTAAAATATTAAATGATTATTATATTAGTTTTAGGCAAGATGTTTTCTCTGCGAAATAAACAAATTCAGTGGCTCAATGGGTTAAGGACGCATTCTCATCAAAATACGTGATTGACATTGGACACTTTATAATACATGCCCCACCCCCATTGGAGTGCTACCCTCTATCAATTTGAAGATAATGTTGGTTTAGGGTGTCTTAGTGCAAAAACGAATCTAGTCACGAAAAGCGGAAAAGAACATGAACAGCACCTGGAGAACACAAGAAGGGAGGCAGAAGCCTTCAAGAGAGTGTCCACTTGGTTTGCAAGCAGTCATCTATAGATTATTAGGCTAGCAACCCCCATGTGGGCACATCCACTGTTTCATCATCTGATTAGCACCATGGCAACAGTAATGACCCAAACCGTGCAAGAGAAAAGTCGACCGTGTTTTTAACTCTGTTATAACTCTGGCAGCGGGTTGCCATATCTTGCACATCGGCTGACAAGAGGGTTGCTCTTAAATGTGGAAGTAATTAAATGTGGAATTAATATTAGTATTTTCAAATCATTAGTGGATTAGAATAGAATCCATTTATAATACAGTGTCCATGTTTGAATAGTATTGCATACAGTGCAACTACCTTTTCATATGGCTATCAGTCACATAATGAGGAACTTCAGCTCTTTTTGGAGCTTAGGCGTGCAAAAAAGCTTGAGTTCCGAGAATCGACACCGAGAGACAACACACACACAGGAGGTTCACTCACACACATTGGATTTGAAATATATTTTTATTTTATAAAACAGAAACATGAAATATTTTATGTACATAGCAAGGTATGATTTGTGTGTGAGTTAAAGCCTCTTTATAACCATAAACACACATTACCACATTTTCTGTCTCCCAAATGGTTATTAACAAGTGACTTTCACATTCTACTGAATCCAACAGCAATTTTTACTTTTAAGAGGAATTGAATATTCCTTTGAAGTTCTCTGAATTTGTCCTTTGTTTTATCCAGTTCTGGGTCCATGCTCAAGAAGGAGCAGTGGGTCCCGTATCCTTCAGAGAGACTTCAAGCCATTCAAAACCATTTACCATAAGGTTCAACATCTTTGTGGTGGTGGTGAGCTGTAAGACCATGATATGAGACTTCTCTTACACACACACACACACACACACACACAGAAACATGCACGCACACACACAAGCCTCTAGAAAAAAAAACTTTAACACACATCATTGAAATGTAAAATTTAAATTTCCAAGAACGGAATGTCTGGTAAAGCTAAGGATTTAATTAAATGGAAGTCTGTTTTGGCAGTGACCACTGTGGGACTAATTAAAAAGTCACCCTCACACAATTACGCTATAGTCAAGCACACGCCTGCTACATAAGATAGTTCCTCAGCATACAGGGAGTTGTGAGGGCTTTTTTGCATTAGTCCTTACCAACAATGTTTTTTTTTTTTTTTACATATTTCTATACAGAGAGCCCCCAGAGTTGACAGTCTGATCCTGAAACAGTAGAGGTTGGATTGTGGGTCTGTGCAATGAGAAGAAGTGAGGTAGCATAACTGATCTGAAAGGAATGCAGAAATGTCTGAAAAAAAAGGGCTCTTGCCTTCATCATGATGAAACAGAGCAAGCAAATGGAGGAAACTGAGAACCAGACTGATAAAGACTGTTTGCATATAGTGTTGTTGAGCAACCACCATGGTAACTACGAGAGTGTTCAAAGTTCTATTATCCAACAATGGTAGTTCTTCAACAACGTTTGCAGAAATGCAAGAAAGGACGATTGCATTAACTGTAGAAAGAGACAGTGGCAAACCAAATATGGGATTTGATATGGGACTCTTCACATCTGGTAGTTGTCTGAAACCATGAATGCTGTCATGCATGTTTTCATATGTGCGTTTTAACAAATTACAAAGCAATTGTAGGAGATTTTGTTAAATAATTATTTTTTTCCATAGACGTCTACTTCAACTGCTGGGTGCATTTTTACATACTTGCACAAACACAAAGAGAGCTCTGTCTTCAAACAACTACAGATGCCCAGAGTCAGCACATACTCTATATATCTAAAATAATCTCTGTGTTATGTACAGTTAAAATATATTCGTAATCTCACCACTCATATTACACATTGATCTTTTAAGGGTAACGCTGAACAAACATGAACATCAGCACCAGTTAGCATTGCAGCTAACATAACCGTAAGGGGAGGGCAAGGGTAAGTGCATGAGCCAGTAGCCAGAAAGGCGACATGTCCAAGTGTTAAGCAGCAGAGCGACAGGTACGGTGAAGTGGGAAAAATCCAGAGACACTTGAAAATCTGATGTGACCCTTCAGACAGACAGGTTGTTAGACCTCCACTCTCACACTCATCTCCATGTCCCCCGTCTCTGGAATGTTTTGGATGGCAAATCACCAGACATCTGTACACCACCAGTCTCACAAGAGTGTCACAGGCAAAGCAACCCCTAGTGCACCACCATGCTGAGAAAATAGGTTCCCTTTTGGCCTTTCAGTTGTTGTCACAAGTGTGAGAGAGTTTATTTTCTCCTTCCATTTATCCACAAGCAGTGCGGTTAGAGACCCCCCAGCCACCCCAGCCCACCCCCCACACACACACACACACTCACACACACACACAGTGATCCAGTGGAACAGGTTTTGGGGAGTGGTGAAACTGTGTGTGAGAGAGTGAGGAAGAAGAGAAATCCACAAGGCGTTTCCAGATCACAGGTCAAAGTTCCTCCAGGCTATACTTGCAGGAAGTCGGGTGACTCTGGGATAGGCTCTGAGAAAACAAAACAAAACACACACACACACACACACACACAGATGAGCTTGCTGGTGAAACACCATGCATCCAGGGAGTCAGTACACTGTATTTGACTGGTCACTTGGACATGGAAACTCTCTTTCACTGCTTCTCAGACACAGAGACATTGGTGTCCATGGCACCCGTCAGGAGGTGACTTAAGATTGCCTTGTCCTGGACATTGCTGTGGTCTTTATAAAACAGGGTGGACCAGGCAGGGAGTTTCCACGGTTCTCCCTGCCCTTCCTCCGGACACCCAGTAATGAGAGGTTACCAGATATGTGTGCTCTGGCAAGGGCTTAGACATACTGTACATACACACATACACACACACACACACCCACACACACACACACACACACACACACACACACACACAGAAAGACTGCTCATTAGTCTTTTTCAACTTTTCCCAGTAAAAGAGGCATGCCGTTATTGTCAGCCATCTACCCACACCCCCACCCTTCCCTTCTCTGCTGAGCGTCTTAGGTAATCGGGTTGTGAAACAGAAAAGGGGAAACAGACCTGTGAAGCATTGGTTAAGTCTGTGTACAGCAGAGCCATTGAAACTGCTGCTGACACAAATACCCAGCCACTAACAAACACTGCAACCAACTGCACGTACTGTATTTACATAATACAGCACTTATTGTGTGTGTGTGTGTGTGTGTGTGTGAGTGAGAGAGAGGGAGTGTGTGTGTACGCACGTGTGTACATGTAAGTGTGTTATGTGTGTGTGTATGTGCGTGTGTGTGTGTGTGTGTCTGCACCTGTGTAACACCGTCAAACTGCAGGGAGCAAAGACAGCTGTGCTCCTGAGACTCTTGAGTCAGGAAACTGTAATTCAGTTCGGAATTCTAGGAACGTCCCAGACAGGTACCTCATGAAGAGGGGCTGTGGGAATATCTGTGTGTGTGTGTGTGTGTGTGTGTGTGTGTGTGTGTGTGGGTGGAAAGATCATTATGATGAAGTGGTCAACTAAGAGAACCTCATTTAAATAGCTGTGTGTATTTGCCATATCAGTTATAACAGCCTCCAGATGGTTCATGTTCTATGGTGAAAGACGTGTGTGTGTGTGTGTGTGTGTGTGTGTGTGTGTGTGTGTGTGTGTGTGTGTGTGGAGGACACATTGTAGAATGTGTGGAAACCACTTATTTGACCATTTTGCATAGCTGCAACAGAATGAACTCTGTGTGTGGTTGTGTGTGTGTGTGTGTGTGTGTGTGTGTGTGTGTGTGTGTGTGTGTGTTCTCCTGTAGTCCTCATTTCTTTGAGTGCAAAGCTGCTGCTATTTATCAGTCCCAGCTGTGTCATGTTCCAGTTAAGTAATTGCCTTCGTGTGTTCAGAGGAGTGTCCTCCAGTCACTGTGACTGTATAGTTGGTGCTCTGTCTGTATAGTGGCCAGCTCTGATCTGATCTACACCAGCGTCTGCTGCAGTCTGGATAGTTGTGAATCAGTGGAATTAACCTAAGTGCTTACAGGTGTGTGTGAGTGTTTCTGCTTTGACGTGACTAAGTGTTTGAGTGTGTTATTTTGCATGTGTGTGTGTGTGTGTGTGTGTGTGTGTGTGGGTGAATGTTTATGCCTTGAAGTGACTCCATGTTTGAGTGTGTTATTGTGTGTGTGTGAGTGTGCATGTGTGTGGATGTTTCTTCTTTGACGTGACTCAGTGTTGTATGTTTGTGTGTGTGTGTGTGAGATTGAGTGATTCTGAATTTAATTTTGAAGCTTCATCTGTGTGCGCAATGCACCTCTATGGTCACCTCTTAAAGTGTAGCCCCCTTACCTTGTGACGGGAAGAAGACGTCTCCGTAGATGGGGGTCAGCGGGGTGCCCGGGTCCGACAGCAGGTGGCGCCCCGTCTCTGAAGACTGGCGGGTCATAATCTGAGACACCGTGCGGGGCTTGGCCTGGGGGGAGCCCCCTAAAAACACGGGGTTGTCGTGGCCCTGAGCCTCACTACCGGGAGAGACGAGAGGAAAGAGTGGGAGGAAAAATGGCTATGGTGACTAAGGACTTTACTGTATCACTGTAATGATGGAATGATGTAGTATGACCCCTAAAGGCAAAGGGCCCCTTAGACCTTAATTCACAAGTGGCTAAGCAGCACAGATTGTTCCAGAACAGTTCTGGGACGGTGCGTATTGTTATCATACTGTGCCGTTGCTATCTTTGCTAAATACATTTCTGTTGTTTGTGGAACCCTCTATTGTGTACAGGGAGGTATTCACTGGCTCTTCTATTTCCTGTAGTGTAGCAGAAATAATGGCCCCTGTGTGTGTGTGTGTGTGTGTGTGTGTGTGTGTGTGTGTGTGTGTGTGTGTGTGTGTGTGTGTGTGTGTGTGTGTGTGTGTGTGTGTGTGTGTGAAACTCACCTGTCCATTCGAACAAGCTCATGTGCACCTGTGAGAGGAAGGAAATAAAAGGCAGTCTTTTGTTAGCAGAGACACCAAATATACATACAAAGACACACACATGCTCAGTCATACCCAAACACTTGCCCACAGCTGCTAGAGCACATGCCTTTACTTACACACACACAGACAGACAAACAGACAGACAGACAGACACACACACACACACACACTCACACAGACAGACAGACAGACACACACACACACACACACACACGGACACAGACAGATAGACACAAACAGACAGACACACACACACACACACACACACACACACACACACACACACACACACACACACACATCAAGTAGATCTGTGCTGCTGCTGCACTGAAGGTTTCAGGAATTATAGAGGTATTGTGTTCTTCCTGTGTGACAGATGTACAGTGTGTGTGTGTGTGTGTGTGTGTGTGTGTGTGTGTGTGTGTGTGTGTGTGTGTTTTTACTCACGTCTGTTTGACTGGGCAGTCTGCCTCTGTCTGTACACCAGCACCAGAATGAGAGGCAGGCACAGGAAAGCCATGATGCAGGCAGCTGTAGCAAAGCCTGCAGTAACGGTGCCTGCAGGAACAATGGATGCTATGGATGCTTACCACAACTTTCTCTCTCTCAATTACACAGTCTTTAACACACAATATCCTACGCAGAATGAGAGGAGACAGGAAAACTGCTCCCACATTAAGTTTGGGAGAATCGTGTGACTGAGGAGACTCTCAATCTTACCCTCACTGGAGTTGTTGCTCCACTCCGTGCAGGTCTGGTCTCCCTTGCGGGCTGTGGAGGAGAGACAGAGGGAGTTAGGCCCACTAGTCAGACGCCTGGGCTCAGGCACACACAGCTGCTGTCTCACACCCTCTGGGCGAATGCTTCTGCAGTTGCTCACTGAACCATAGCCTGATAGCAGCTTGCAAAAGGAAGTCTTGTTTCTGTCTGACTGACCACCAGAGATCTTGTTGATATTAGTGCACACACATGCATGTACGTAAATAAACTTGTATAACTTGCACACAAATATATATGTGCATACACATGTAGTTTTGAGGGTTTAGGCCTTTGAATGTGAAAAAAGCATTTACAGATATCAAATCTTCTCATGGCGAGCATCTAAACAGACGCATGAATATAGGTAATGCAAAACATATTTCAAACGCCATTATGCGAGAATTCATATTTTTTGCTACTGAGCTTCCCCTAAAGTTGCGGGGTGTAGCTCACTTTTACACCACTGCTTCAAGACTCCCTACTGGACAGTGGTACATGTGTATTTGTTGACAAACTGAAGGATATAGCAAAGACAACGCCAGCAACCAAAGAAACACTCCCTTACGTGGGCCGACGGTGAGCAGCACGTGGCTGTGCAGGGTGCCCTTGTGGTGCTTCTGCCCCACCAGGCAGCAGTAGCGACCCTGGTCCCCCATCTTCACCGCCGTCAAGCTGAGCATGACCCGCTGTGTATCCTCCAAGTACACGGCGACCTCGGAGGCAGGCAGCGAGCGGTTGGTGTGGGGCGTGCGCCCCCCACGCGGGCGCTGCCCCCCATGGCATTTGCGGTCCAGGTGCGGGGTGTAGAGCCAGGTGCGGATCTCGCCCTGGTGGTGGCCGTGCTGCTCGCACACCAGCGTGACATTGGCACCCTCCGGGCAGACGTAGTTCTGGTGGGGGGCGGTGAGGCGCATTTCCTCATCACCGTTGCCGAGGGATGAGCTGACTAAGAGGAGGAAAGAGATGTGAGTTGTAACACCTTTATCAAACCAGTTGATCAGAATTCCAAATCAATACAAACCCTTAAAATACATTTGATTTTGTCCAGAATGCTTACACTCTTACTTAAAAAAAAAAGAAAGATAACAAGACTACTAGCCCCATGACCTCATACTTCAAAAACCATCTTCGTCTTCACAAGAAAGAGGAGAGGAGATGCTAGGACCGAGCAAAAGACAGAGCAGGGGTAGGTTTAAACTCCAGCTCTCCTTGCAATTTCCTTGCCCACACTGGAAAGCCTAACCTATCATTAAAGATGAATTATGAACGGTATGAAGATTATGAAAGATGAACCTACACAAGGAGGCAAACATCAGTGATGTTCCAGTGATGTGCTGGATAGCGCTCTAGTAAGGCAGCACATCACTGTGCATGTTGTGAGTTGGTAGTTCATTCTCTAGTGGTTGGTTAGTTTGCTTGTCCCTTCAAGCTGCCATGCAACTACTGTAGTGCAATTAAGAGCGCTTTGGTATTAGGAGCCATATTGTGTGTGTGTTTTAAAAAAAAAAAATTAAATAGCCAGCTGCCAATGTTTCAGTAGACTGGCACTAACATTCTTTTCTTTGCTTAAAATGGCAAACCAACTCATACACACACACACACACACACATTCACACAAACACATACACACACACACACACACACACACACACACACACACACACACACAAAATAGTTGCCACAGACTTCAGTTGACCAAAGATTGGCCTAGATATGAGCTGACTTCCTGTTTGGCGGCTTCCCTGCTGAATTCTGTGTGACAGACGGATGGTTTTTAAACTTTAAAAATACGTCTGATAACTTATGTGAGGCTTTGGCTGAAGAACATCTGTTCGACCAAATTCGGTGAAGGTTCAACAAGGGTTGTGGCAGCTGAAAACTTTTTCATGTTTTTATTAAATCTAATATGGCAACCATTTAAATTTGGCCAAAATGATAAATTGTCACGTCCCATCCTTGGGATCTCCTAAAATATGCCAACACATCAAAAAGGATTATGGAAAACACGTTTCTGCTTATTGCAACGCCCCCCAGTGGTCAAATGACACAAGTTTTTGGACAACTTCAGGAAGGGGTCCCGAGTACATATATCAAGTTTGGTGTCAATATATCTAACAGTCGCTGAAATATGATCTCTCTGAAAGGCTGCAACCGGCAAGCGGTTTCGGAAATCTAAAATCCACCTGATCTGTCTGAGAGGCTTGGTCTGAACTTCATCAAACTTTATCATCATTCAATTTGGTGAAAATTAGACAGCGTTTTTGCGCTGTACTTGGCTTCATCCAAGGAATCCAATAACACCCTTTTTCAAAATAGGGCATTCGGTTCAAAAACTGCATAAACACTTCCTCCAGCTTTGACCCGCTGATGGTGCTGGAGCCTGAGACATGAAACTTGCTGAAAAGAATCATGGGACTGTCCCCAGTAAGTGTGCAAATATTTGTACCCATATGGGGCTGCCACAGACTCCATTAGCAGAAGAAGAAAGAAGCTGAAGAGGCATAATAATAAGACGGGTGGAAACACAGTGAGTGCCTACACAGCGCTTCTGCTCGGGCCCCAGTAAACACACATACATACATATTCATCACCAGCTATTTGGGTTTCCTGCTCACTCCCTGCATAGCACACATGTGGGCACCAGCTTTGGGTTGTGCAGTCAGAGAAGCCAGTTCACTAAAACTCCCTCAAGCACATTTCACTGATGAACAGCCACTCGAAACCACAAAAAAGCACATGAGTGCATGTGTCAAAATGGCAATACACAGTAGAGTCATGCGTTTCCTTCGTGTGCTGTCATTTTGCTATATACCCCTAACTCTTTCCCCGAACAGGCCCCCCAAAGTCCGGACGCGGTGTTTATCGCATCTCCGCTCAACTTGTGACAAACACACACATCATATGGAAAGTTGTGGTGTAGCCCCCTCCTCTTCCCCCCTGCCACCTCTCTTTCATCTTCTGCTGCTGGGTGTGCACTTCTGAAATCATCCCTCGCTTCTACTTGTCTTGTCTCGTTCTCCAGGTTTCAGAACTTTGATGTTATCTCTGTCACGTAATGCAAACAGATCGTGAATTTTGCAGGATGATATGCACCCACAGGCATACTGTTCTTGTAGATTGTGTGTGTGTGTGTGTGTGTGTGTGTGTGTGTGTGTGTGTGCGTGTGTGCGTTTGTTTTTCATCTGAACAAAGCAGTAAATTATACCAATTATGTAAAGATGATTTCAATCAGCACACCTATCCACCCACAAACTCCCACACAACTACACACGTGTGTGTGGTCATATTCAGCAATAGGTTGTTCAGTGCAACAGGATGACTGTGTTTGAGTGTGTTTATGTTTGTGTGAATTTCTGTGTTGCAGTATGTGTGCACATGTTTTTCTCTGGTGTGTGGCCACAGCATTAAGAGTGGACAGCATTAAGAGTGGACCTACAGGTCATGTATGTGTTACAGGAGCCAGACATCTGCACACGAACACACACACACACACACACACACACACACACCAAATCACACTAAACAGTCCAGCTGCTGGGGCATGTATGTCACACTGTAATAGTTCTGGGAGCCTGACCCAGATAAAACTCTTTGGAAATACAGAAGCCGACCGGTCTGTGACCCCCGCAACTGCCCGACCTGGTTTGGGCAGTGTGTGTGTGTGTGTGTGTGTGTGTGTGTGTGTGTGTGTGTGTGTGTGTCAGGAAGAGCAATAGGAAATCCAGGGAGTGTGATGAACTGAAACTGCGACCCCTCTGGCTGAGCCCACATCTCAGAGGAACAATAGTTTAGAGCTGGCTACTGTTTCACACACCAGCCCTGCCCGACACACACACACACACACACACACACACACACACACACACACACACACACAGGTTTTGCACTAACATGGTCATGCATGCGTGGATATGCAAAGACAGTCACGCACACACATTCATAGACACACCAAATGTGTTGAAAACAAACACATTCATACAGTAAACGTGTGCAGATACACACAGGCACACTCTTGTATGGACGGACATGATACATATAGACACACTGACCAACACACACACACACACACACACAGAGACACACACACAGACACAGACACACACACACACACACACACACACAGTGAGACTCTCTTTCTCAAGGGAGCTCTAAATCAGACACACAATCTTGTTAAGTCACAGGCCCCAGGCCCCATTGTGTTATGTGAATCTGCTGCAATAACCCACAAATCTTGATGTACCTCAGAGCTTTATACACACACACTGTCTCACACACACACACACACACACACATACATATACACACATGTTATCTTGTGTCAGGTTCAAAGTAAGAGACAAAGCCAGAAAGAGGAGAGATGAGGGAAGACGGGGGAGACATATTGGGGCCGTGTGCACCCAGTCAGTCCAGACTAACACTAAAGGAAACATATTGGGGCCCTGTTTTGATCTTTGTTGTGCTCATGTTGAATTTTAGCTTATGCAAAGCTTGCTGTTTCTGGTTTCTACTCCCACTGAAATACTCATTCATCATTTCAAAAACAGCCCACACAAGTAAAACCAATGCAGTTGCAAGTATTTGCATAGTGCCCGTAACCTGATGAGGGGTTTTCTTTCTGAGGTTTGCAGCTCTATCATTTGATTCCTTGAGTTTGATGAAGTTTCAGCTCCCCTCCTACATACATGGATCTGCTAACTCATAAGCATGGGAAAACCCTTGCTACTGCTCAGTATATAGTATACAGTGTCTATATTACAACAAATAGTCTTAAATGTTTAGGCATCTGTCTACTATCTGACTTACTAAGCAATTTATGTATTCATTTTTTAGGTGTGTTTTTGAGTTTCGCGGCATAGCCTCCTCCTAACTTGCTTGACTCACACACACAAACACACACAAAAACACACAACAAACACATTTGGATTAGCCAGCTCATTAAGAGGTGTTAATGGTAGCAGCATGAGGTCACTGACACCCACACCTCCTGTCCTCAACTCTTCCTGGCAAGGGTGTGTGTGAGAGGCTAGACCAGGAATAAAGATAAATGCTTCCTAGGGACCTCTGTGTCTGTTACCTTCTTCTTGTATCTCTTTAGATATAACTGGCTGTAAATACAGAAGTCAGAGTTTGACTTCAACAGCATCAGATAAATATGTGCTTTCTCTGCACTTGTAGCAAATGTACTGTGGCCTTCAACAGGAAATGTTTGTGTGCTGCACTCTTAACACTGTGGCATGTACTGTGAAGAAAAAAAAACTGTTAAAGGATACATCCCTTCAGTCATTTCATTTGCATTCCTCTGAGGACCTATCTTGTCATCTTCTAATTCAGACCCTTTGGAACCAAGTCAAACCTCCCTCTTACGACAAATCTCTTTACATTAATGAAATCTCTTCACATGAAAACTCTAGTGCACCCCGTTGAGTCCAGTAATGGGGTATTCCTGTAGTCCAGGACAAAGGTGGGTGTCACAGACCTGGGTTTGGGGTGAGGGGTCAGTGCAGTGCCTATTCCTTTCTGTGTCCAATAAGGGAGGTGAGAGCAGGAAGAGCATTGATGTGGGCTTGCTCACTGGCTGGCTGACCGCCATGTTGTAGGCCTCTGTTTTCTTCCGGGCTGATTTGTTTTTTTTCTGTCTAAAGTCTCTTCCTCTCTCTCCCTCCCTCACACACTCACTCTATCTCTCATTTTCTCTATCTTCCCCATTTTCCCTTTTGTCATTCTCTCTCTCCTAGCCTCTCCATTTGCCTCGGTGGGCAAAGGAGACAATGTTTATCTGTTGGCTTACCTTATCTGCCCACAGAATAACGAGCCCAGGGGGGGTCTGGAATGCCAATGCTGCCCCCTTTCCCACCCCCACAGCCTTTCGCTTTCATTTCAGATCAGTATGGTATCCCTCTGAGTCATTACTTTATTTTGTAAGGCAGTGTAGTCTTTGGAGTATTTTATGGCTTCATTCAATGCAGTGACCAGGTTGAGTTGACATGTGCTTCTTCAGAACGGCCCATTCTCATCATTCACATCACTCCGAAACCTCAATGTCACCCACATGTATCTTCATCTTCAAAAAAATGTTCATGTCATTTGTTTCTCATGAAACACGATTCCCCACTTCCCCATTGAATTCTGTTAAAAACCCTCTGTGATTTACTTCAAGACTCTCTCTGGGAAGTCGTTTTAAGAGCTCAGCTCTGAGGCAGGACACACAATGAGATGCACATCTGGCAGATCTCCCATGCAGACAAATTAGCAGCTTTTCAAGCAGATACCAAACACAGACTGTTTGTGCTTATGTTACTAGAGGGGGAAGTAGAGTTACTAAGCAAGGTCTTCTGCTAGGTCTGTAAGCCAAGGCATGTGTCTGCCTGATGAAAAAAGGCTTTAATTATGTTTGAGTCCTTGGGAGTCCCTCACAGGGCAACCCCCTGGGGGAGAGAGGGGTGACAGGCTGAAGGTCTCGGCCTTGTTTTCTCTCAAACTGTTCTCTCTTCTTTTCTTTTTTTTTTTTTCTTTCTCTAGGGGCTGGAAATTCTCTCTGGTACGTAGTGTATGTCTCACACAAAATGGCTGTTTAACATTGGCCTTACACAAGAGAACTACTAGACGGGGGGAAAAAACTTGCATGTAAGCCACAGCTTATCCCAAAATCATTGCAGAGTCACTAGATAGGACTATATATGCTAATCTCGGGGGGACAATTTTTTTTTTTTTAAACAAGCAGAGTTAGCTTTCAGGAGTAGAGTATGGTAGTAAGGTCATAGGTTAAATGGCAGACAATCCATCTTTGGAGCCATATTTAGGTGTGCCCTGTAACGTCTAAAGCGAGGTCTTTTCAGGTGTAGTCTATAAACTCCCTTGGGGGGAGGTTGGCAGATCAATGGCCAACAGCAGGGGATGGTGCAGGGGTTGTGGAACTAACAACAGGCCAGATGAGAGGAAGAAGAGACCCTCTCGCACTGAAATAAATAGGAGCTTCCCCACTGCATCATGAAAGACACCTATCCACACTGCTTTCCATAATACCACACAGGTCATTTATTACTCTCTGTACAAGGGGCAGGCTAACCGACTTTATACACATCCTCCAACCCCCAGCTAAAGGAAACAATGCACAACTTTCCCTTTTTCTGCTGCACATCGATACACCCTGATACAGACATTGACCCCTTTAGACATGGCAGACTAGCACAAAGAACTGTTTTTGTGGATGAAAACGCAGAGGAGGAAAATGAGACCAAAACAGATTCAAGCTCACCAGTATGCCACTCTAAGCAGGCAGTCACAGAAATTGTCTGCAAATTTACACCATACACATTATTTTCTCCCTGTCCTGTGAACATGTCATGGTCTGTATTTTTTTGGTTAAGTTAAGACTTTTACACCACAAACATGAAATGGCACTCATGATGAATTATTTTCAAACTCTGGAATATTCCATACTTCTCAGTACTTTTTTTTCACCAAGCTACTTATATTTCAGCATTTTCCATGAACACACCAAAGAAGGCCAGGCACTGAGAGTAGAAAGAAGAAGTGTTTTTGGTCGCTAAACTTCCTCTATTTCGGATATAAATACAGACGCGATTTTTTAATAACTTTAGTGGCGCTGTTGTAACATCACTGGACTTGAAAGTCCCATCACTTATACCATCCCTTTGAAATTTGTTACAGAGATAGTCAGGTAATTTCTAGTCTGTGGTGTCACTTTTGATAATCCAGACACAGAGACGTCAGAGAACTATAGGTCTGTAACACAGACAACCTGCGACAATAGCCCATCCGTGCCACACAATCTGAACCTACATTTGGTGAAACCCGAGCCATATGAGTAGGATTACCGACTCGGTAATGCAGAGCTCAACAGCTGTCCCCGCTCTTCCAGGCGGGACACAGACGCTGGAAGTTGAGCTAATTGAGCGCTGGACCAGATGTTTCAGGGTACCTAACTCACAACAACCCTGGATTCTCGTGTCATTAAAGTTACTGTAAATGTTCAGCATCTCACTAGTCTGTTTTCGGGCAGTCAGTGTTTCTGCCGCCACTCCCTGCGCATGATGCCAAACAGGGTTTATTTTTGGGCGAAACACAGGAAATTAAAACGTCTACCCTCTAGGTTACGTGGACCGTCTTTAGGAAGTCTGACAGTTTGGCTTCTAACTCGGGTACTTTTCCGATAAAACATGTCATCTTTTTTTATATAAAAGGCATTTGACATTAGCATACACTACTTACTAATAGTCTATATAATTGGCTACTTATGAGCGTACGCTGCCAGTATCCACCAAGAAACTGATAAACACAAATAGTTCAAAACAAATAGAAGAAGCAGCATAAGGCAGTTCAACAAATGTAGGCCACGTTTATACAATCGAATTGATCAATCTAAAGAGCTGTGGCCTATTAGGATATGTCGCCAATATGATAACGAGTTAGAAGCCAAATCAGTGTTACATGTTCACCATCCGTGCAGTTCACATTTCAGAAGCAACATGTCAAATATGTGACATCGGCGTGACGTGACACGTTTAAAGGCAAAATCCTCTTCTTCTTTGCTGAATTTGACAACAGACACAAAAAAGAGCGCCTGACAAGCTTGTACACGCCACTGATGCTTAGCCTCCCAGTAGCCTATTCGAGAGGGATGGAAATATCTGCATAATTGACCACTGCACTTTATTTTCTTACCTTGTCTCACGACAGCCACAACGAAACAAACTGCAACAACTCTAAAATCCATTGGTGTGACCAAGTTGAATAAATCCGGTGGAGTCGACGTAAATTATATTGGTTCAAAGCTAACTTGTACTTCTTTTCGTTAGACTATTATGAGAAGCAGCATGCTCTGTTTGCATACAAATTTGGTTGCTCAACGCTCTTTGTATAGCCTACCCTACGCCCGAGACTGACATCCACTATTTGTTGTTGGCTCTCGAGATCAACTTTTCGACTGCTTGAATCCTGTCAAGAGAGCAACGAATAAATGCAACAGGATACGCGCAACAACTCCTCCCTCCGCCTGCAATCTCTCCGTCTCAGCTGTGAGGCTACACGCCTGCAATAAAAATGTAAATTAAACGAGAGTTTAGATAACAACTCGCAGTAACGCGTACGCTATTTTTCACTTTTTTCCAAGTTGTCGCAAGGTAATTATCAGTTGAAACTGATTCTTTTAATGAAATGATGTAGCTAAAGGAAAAAAATGTATAGGCCTACATTTCATTTGTATTCATTATGTTGTGATAAATACATTTATTGTAGTAGTATTTCATTAAATATATATTTAAGCAGAAATAGTTTTTCCCCTCTGCAGTATAACAGGATATGGGCTATGTTTCCATTCCTCCTTTTCATTTTTTTTGTATTTGCTGAGGAACTTCATCTTAATAAAGGTGTCAATTTGACTGGCTGTCAGGGCAGTAGCCTCAGGCATAGGCTGGATATGATACTGCCAACCAGTCAGACAGGAGCATCAGGAAGGCTAGATCTCTCTCTCTCTCTCTCTCTCTCTCTCTCTCTCTCTCTCTCTCTCTCTCTCTCTCTCTCTCTCTGTCTCCCGTTCTCTCTCTCACACACGCACACACACACACATGCATGAACACACAAACTTGCAATTTCAGTGGGCCTGACACATTCAGAAACACATGTTTGAACTTTGGAGCACTCTGACTTATAAACTTACACACACACACACACACATAGAACATCAATAAGGAAATGCAAAGTGGTACACAAAACCTCTCCACATCTGGTCAAGCTACAGTTACTTCTGGCATCATCACGCCCCAACTGAAACAAACACTCTTTTCAGCACAAAATCAACAACATCAGCTATCCCTGTCACGTGATGGGATGGGATGGGTCATGGCATAAACAAAGTTCCAGCCTCAACGATGTCACTGTCACAGTGGTTGTGTGGTTCCAAGCCCCCAAGGCTTAACCCAACGTTCTTACTTGGCTGGAGTCACTGTGCCACACACACCTTATTAAGCACGCCTAAAATAGTTTTTGATGGCTTAGGAGCAAAGATGAGCACTCTTAGTTGTTTGCCTATATTAGCTTAGCCAGCTAGTTTTGCATCTAAATGTTTTTTAGTTTTGTTTTGTTTGGGGGGGGGGGGTAGTTCAATTTAACTGAAGTGTTCTTATAAAAATATGCTTCTTGAAGTTCCTGCGGGCCAAGTTACCGGCAGTGTCAACTTAACAGGTACATTACACATGGAACATACATATCAAAAGAGATGTGGTCAGCCAAATCCTGCTGGACTTGTTTACCTTTGAGTAGCGCTTGTGTCTTACATGTCATCTACCCAATGGATTTACATCTGGGGCATGCATAATACAAAATACAAAAACAGCTTAAATGGAAGAGACTATGCTCTTTCAATCTTTCAGTTTTCCTTTCAGGCCTCATTGTTAGCAGTGGAGAGTACAGCCATCAGATGCGTGGTGCTGGCTGTTAATGTATTTAGAGAAAGAATAAAACTGAGCAATAATAGAGAAGAAAGACTGTTGCTATGGCCTTTCCACACACACCACACACAATGGTGAGAACATTAAAGAGAAGTGCTGCTTCAGTGTAATTCCTCATGTTACATGTCTGTTGACACTGTAGGTCTTGGGTAACAGGCGAGTTTCAGATCAAGATTTAAAAAAAGTAACGTGGTTTATAGGAATTCAATTGATTGACATGGTATTGAAATTTCTCTAAAAACTGCATTACAAAGGCCTATAGAGAGTTGCACATTCACCATGGGCTTTAAAAATTCATTCATCCTGTCAGTGAAAAAGCCTATTTGGGAATATGCATCTTTATCACATGGTAATGGCATTAAACCACATCTAAAGAAGGTCTTCACTGATGCATAGACCTCTACCAGTCAGAACAAATGGTTCTTTTCTTTTCCAAGAGAGTCCATATTCTCTCTTTCTCTTTTTTTTCTCCTCATGTCTCCAAAAGACATCCACCACAGTGTGGGTGCGTGTTGTGGATGAGAATGACAACGCGCCCGAGTTTCCGGAGGAGGAGTATGTGACCGTGCTCAGTGAAGGGCCTGATACAGTGGGGGCCACCATCGCCACGGTAACAGCCATCGACCCCGATGAGGAGCTCAATGGAACCCTCAATTATGCCATCGCCCATGGCAATCTTGGCCAAACATTCCGCATCAATAACTTAACGGTAAGGCCTGCAGCATGTGCTTGAAGAGATGCTTATAAAGTACCTGTTAAGATCTACAGTAGGACCATGTTTCATTTTCAAGTGGTTCAACATTTAGCTTGCATGGGTTCTCCCTTTGATAAATTGATGTGACAAAGAACGTTTAGAAAGTATTTAGTAAACTGTATATTATGTGATCCAAATAAAAAAGGCTTAGTTGCCTTCTCAGTGTGGCAGAGGGGTGAGCAAAGACTGATATGGCTTTTATTTTGAGTTTAGCAGTTTGAATAAGAGTGTCTGTGAATAAATTGAAAAGGAATTTCTCTTCTCATATTGACTTTGTCTATTCACATATAATTTGAAAGAGAAACCCTGGGAATAAAGGTGCTGCAAAATAGTCTAGGTATATGAAGTATAGATCTGAGGGAATTTCTGCGCTAAATTGCATTTAGGGAAGGATTGTTGCCGTCAAAGAGTTGGACTATGAAGTCAGTAATGGACGCTACACACTGGTTGTGACCGCAACAGACCAGTGTCCTATCCCACACCTCCGTCTGACATCTAGCACCACGGTGAGTTCTGCGTGTCCACACACACACACACACACACACACACAATAGTCTTACACACCTAAACACACACACATGTATACACTCACACAGATACGCAATGGTCATAGCATTCAGGACTAACAATCAGTGTATTCAGTGCTTATTGAGCTCCACCTGACTGTCTGTTTCCTTACACAGGTGATGGTGAATGTGCTGGATGTGAATGATGTTACCCCAACATTCCAAAAGGCCTTTGAGGGGCCCTTTGAAATCACAGAGGGCCAGCCCGGGCCCCGTGTGTGGACTGTTAGGGCCACTGATGAGGACTCAGGGCTTAACGGCAAGGTGGAGTACACCATCACTGCGGGAGACCCCAAGAGTGAGTTTGCCTGTGTGTGTGTGTGTGTGTGTGTGAGAGAGTGTGTGTGCGTGCGTGCGTGCGTGCGTGCGTGCGTGCGTGCGTGCGTGCGTGCGTGCGTGCGTGCGTGCGTGCGTGAGTGCGTGCCTGCCTGCCTGCCTGCCTGCCTGCCTGCCTGCCTGCCTGCCTGCGTGCGTGCGTGCATGTGTGCGTGTGTTTGTGTGAGACAGAATGTGTGAAAATGTGTGTGTGTGTGTGTGTAAATGAGTGTGTCTGTTTGTAAAAGGGATGACGTTCACACACTGATAGTTGTCAGTATAGTTTCACATTTGTTCTCTCTCTCTTTCTCTCTCTCTCTCTGTGTGTGCTAGACGAGTTTGTGGTTTCTCCGGTGGAGGGGGAGCTGCGTGTCAGGAGAGATGTGGAGCTGGACAGAGAGACCACGCCCTCCTACAACATCACCATCACAGCACGGGACCTGGGGACTCCTCCCCGAAGCAGCACCGTGAGCAAACACACACATACACACACACACACACACACACACACACACACACACGTGCCCATACTGGACACAAACCTCTACACACAATGGTTCAGCTGAAGGTTGTCTCTCACCCCTCTCTGTTTCAGGTGGTGTTGGGGGTTTTGGTTCTGGACATCAATGATAACGACCCAATCCTGCGGAACCTGCCCTACAACACCAGTGTGAGTGAGGGGGCAGCCATCCACACCTCAGTGGCCCGGGTCCGAGCATCGGATGCAGACAGCGGCCACAACGCCCTCCTCACCTTCAACATCACCGCCGGCAACAAGGACGGAGCCTTCTACATCAATGAGACAGTGAGAGCTCGGGAGGGTGGGTGGTGGGAGGGGGAGACGGGCCATCAAGCCTGAATTTCAAGACAAGCTGCACAAAATGTCAAAGTTTTTGGGTTCCGTGACGATTTGTCGAGGCTATTCATGTGGATGTTGAAAACAGTACTGGACTTATGCCCACATGTTCCTCAGCATTGCTTTCTTCATTCTACTTTTTATTCTCCTCATGTCTCTCGTTCTGTCCTTCTCTCCTCTGCACCCCCCCCCCCCCCCTTCTCTGGCTCTCAGACGGGCGTGGTGCAGGTGAACCGGCCATTGGACCGAGAGAGAATAGACGAGTACAGACTGACCATCACAGTCAAAGACAACCCTGAGAACCCCCGCATAGCACGGCGGGTAAATTTTTAACCTCTGCACACACACACACACACACACACACACACAATTTGTATTATGTGACACAAGATGATTTATATAATTTATGATGATTTAAAGCATTATGGGTAAAATCCTCGGCTAGTTCCATTGACTCGATACAGCAGGTCAAACCTTCCTAATTCATGGTACCTCTCCCCTTTTCCTTTGTCTTTTCCTGCTTTTCCTGCCTTTCCATCCAGGACTCGGACACTCTGGTGATCAGGATCCTGGATGAGAATGACAACCGGCCTCTCTTCACTCGCCCTAGTTACCGCGCTGAGATCATGGAAAACTCCCTCCCAGGTACCTGATGGGCCGTTCTTGGTGTTCTTCTCCTACTCTCTCTCTCGCTCTCCTTAGTTATTTCACTCATACATCTGTCTATTCCTGTGTCTGTTAATGATAAGTTCAACCCTTTGTTCAATCATCTCAAGCTTATCCACACTTTCATTCAACACAGAATTAAACTAACTCACTCTTGTGTTGATGACATGTATCCATCCAATGCAGGTGCTTAAGCCTATAGAATTCACTCATCACATTCAGTGTGAACCAACCCCCCTCCCCCACTTCTCTCTCTCAGGAACTTCCGTAACTGTGCTGAATGGTCCGGTGCAGGCTCTGGATAGGGACATTGGAATGAATACAGTAGTGAAGTATAAGCTGTTGGGTTCTAGAGTCGACCTCTTCACAATAGACGCCGACACAGGTGACATAGCATCGCATTGTATCCGTTTATTTATTTAACTACGTTTACATGAAACATTTTGATCAGACAAGCAATGCTGACGTGATGAAGTAAAGTGTGAATCAAGTGAATGTGTGTCAGAGTTGAAATCCATTTTTATTTTCATGACAAAACTTTCGTATTTCCCCAAGCAATATGTCCTCTCCTCCTGGTGGTGCTACAGGTGAGGTGCGTGTGCGTGAGGGGGCTGTGCTGGACCGGGAGGCGTTCTCAGAGCCGCGCTTGGAGCTGCAGCTGTTGGCCGAGGACGTGGGGGGGCTAAACAGCAGTGTGCCCCTCAGCATCATCATCCTGGACGTCAACGACAACCCCCCAGTCTTCAACCCGGCCAGCTTCACCGTACGCCTGCCCGAGAACAGCCCCACAGGTACATGTGTGTGTGTGTGTGTGTGTGTGTGTGTGTGTTTGTCTGTGTGTGGTAGAGAGAAAGACAGACGAAGAGAATATTGATATAATAATTTTGACTTAAAGGTAAAAGAGGTCAAACCTAAGAGAGCAGATATACAGTACATGATACAGTCAAACTATGATGCAGTCCTCTTTGTGTGTGTGTGTGTGTACAGGTGTGGTGGTGACGCAGCTGTCGGCCTCTGATGCCGACTCGGGGGCTAACGGCTGGCTTCTGTACCGCCTGGAGAGCGGCGCCCAGGACCGCTTCGTGGTGGACTCCCTCTCGGGCGCCGTGCTGGTGGGCAATGCCTCCCTGGACCGCGAGGAGCGCGCCTCCTACCGCCTCATCGTCATGGCGATCGATCGCGGCACCCCGGCCATCTCTGCCACCGCCACGCTCACCGTCATGCTCGACGACGTCAACGACTCGCGGCCGCGCTTCATCCGCCCAGTGCAGACCATCAGCGTCAACGAGTCCACGCCAGCGGGGGAGGTGGTGGCCACGCTCACAGCCGAGGACCCCGACCTCCGACCCCGGCTTGAGTACTACATCATCTCAGTGGAGGCCCGAGACGACGCCAACAAGCCCGTCAGAGGCCTGCAGGAGTCCTTTGGCATTGAGTTCCACACCGGTGAGCTCTCACCAGGAAACACACATCTCTGTGCAGGACTCCGATTAAAGAGATGCAAATGTTTACTGTAGCTCCACTGGCAGATCAGTCAGATAGGATTAACTAGAACAAGGTCATGGTTCAGTTCCTTGGAAGCACAGTCACAGATAAAATCTTAAAAATATAAATATTATGCAGCTGATGTGTCATAATGTAAAAGGCCACCACTGGTCTGTGTTATTTTTCCACTGGCAACTTTATATGAGCAGCAGAGTAGATGAGTTTCAAATCTGAAACAGCTTATTGATTGATGATGTGGATTATAACAACGCTGTGTCAACATGCAATATTTGTGTGTGTTTGTGTGTGTTTGTGTGTGTGTATGTATGTGTTTTTGTGTGTGTGTGTGTGTGTGTGTGTGTGTGTGTGTGTGTGTTTGTGTGTATGTGTGTATGTGTGTGTATTCCTTTAGGCTCTGTGTTTGTGCGTAACCCTTTGAACAGGGAACTCGTTGCCACCTTCGACATCATTGTTTCTGTCCATGACAATGCCAGTGATGTCATTGACCAGTCAGTCAGTGTGCCCAATGGTAAGATACACATACAAACAGTCTCTTCCCATACAAGCCTATGCATCCATATAGATTGAATCATTGGCTCAGTTTCGATTTAGTTCAACATCCACCATGTTTTCTCCTGCATCCTTCTCTGTATTCCCATTGCCTTTGACCCCCCCACCCCACCCTTCCCAATGACAGCCAGGCTGACGGTGAACGTGCTCGACGTCAATGACAACGCTCCACGCTTCCGGCCTTTTGGCGTGGCTAACTTCTCTGAGAAGATTCTGGAAGGGGCCCGACCGGGGACCACGCTGCTGTCTGTGTCAGCTGTAGACCCTGACAAAGGCCCCAATGGGCAGGTGATCTACCAGCTGCTGCACCTGCCCCGTGGGAACTACCTGAGGCTCGAGGACCCCGCCACAGGTCAGGAGCCCCACTGTTGGGCATAAGGCTTGGTGTTGAGATGATGTGACTGCTGTCATATGAGTTATCTCGGTTGTATGCTATACATTCAAATAGTTTTGAAGGATTCTGGTCATGAGGTTATTGGTCATGAGATTTTGGAAAGAACTTTTGGTCATGAAATCATTACAGCTTTCAGTTGTTAAGTAACACAGTAAGACATCTGAAGAGTTGTTTAAATATTAGGTAGATGGGAATAACTCTACAATGTAGGAACACATTTCAGGAGTGCTTTAACAGACAGTTACTGGATGATATATAAGTCTATATGCATTTTTGTTTCCCTGGCCGGCTGTGATGTGTGGACACAGGGAAGATTGTGGCCAACCGGACAGTGGACTACGAGCAGGTTCAGTGGCTGAATTTCACTGTTCGCGCTCAGGACCACGGCAGCCCGCCCCGGTTCGCCGAGTTGCCCGTCCACCTGCGAATCGTGGACGTCAATGACAACAACCCCGTCTTCTCACAGCCCTCCTATCAGGTAGCATTTTAGGCTTGTCTTAAACTCTGCCCAACCATGGCATCTGGGAATGAAAAACTCTCTGACCTCATATTTCATCACAGTAGTGTGTCTCATTCCATTTTTGTGCAATACACACGTCAGCAGGTCAGCAGAGGTGGCATCTACCCTCCTTATGTCTGTATTTGTGTATTTGTGTGTGTGTGTGTGTGTGTGTGTGTGTGTGTGTGTGTGTGTGTGTGTGTGTGTGTGTGTGTGTGTGTGTGTGTGTGTGTGTGTGTGTGTGTGTGTGTGTGTGTGTGTAGAAACCTGTGTTTGAGGACGTAGCTCTGGGCACCATCATCGTGAGTGTGAGTGCCACGGACGCCGACTCCGGTCTCTTCTCCGTCATCGAGTACAGCCTGGTGGATGGGGAGGGGAAGTTTGGCATCACCCCCACCACTGTGAGTTCCTCCACATTGCTCAGACACAACCTCTGTGTAACAAATCTTCATTCTAAATGAATTATTACAGCTTGCAAAACAAATGAAATGTTGTCATTTATTTATTATAGTTAATAAATAATAATATTTCATATTATTGTTAAACATATTTCATATCTGCCATCTGCCTACTCTTCATTTTCCTCCTCCTCTTCCTCCCATCAGGGTGATATCTACATTCTCTCCCCACTGGACAGGGAGACCAAAGACCACTACACCCTAACAGCTGTTGCCCGTGACAACCCCGGAGGAATTACTAACAACCGAAGGGAAAACTCAGTTCAGGTGTGTGTCATAGTGTGTTGTTAGTAAGCGCACTTTTTGTGAGTAAACACACTGAGTGCATATGCCGAGCTTATGGTGAGCTGTTTTATCAATTATTGAATCTTTCTCTCTATGAAGTAAGTATCCATATGTCATTATATGTACTTTCATAAAGGTTAGTGAAGCATAGCTTAATGTTTTGTGTATTTGTGTTTGCACCGTTGTCAGGTTCTGGTGACTGTTCTGGATGTGAACGATTTCCGTCCACGGTTCTCTGAGCGGGCCTTCAGCACCAGTGTGTTTGAGAACGAGCCCAGTGGAACCTCAGTCATCACCCTCTCTGCCACTGACCTGGACGAGGGAGAGAACGCCATCCTCACATACAGCATGCAGGGGCCTGGAGCAGGTAGATTACACTTACAAACACACACACACACCACACACACACACACACACACACACACACACACAAGCAGATACATAGACCCACACAGAGACATGTATGCACTCACATGTAAACACATACACACAGTGATGAACTGATAACATATTGGCACATAGATATGCACTATACACAGAGACACATATCTATGTACACATTGGTGTGCATACATATACACACCCCCAGACACATACGTAGACATACATTCATCACCAGAACAGCAAACTAAACATACTGCATAGCGGTGTGTAATATGACTGCCGCAGACAGTGAGAGAATGAGCACGAATTAAGTGACAATTATGCATTTGTATTGGCCATTGGTGGCCATTTTGTCGAGCAAGGCAAATGGAACTGAATTGAAACTGAACTGAAATGTCACAAAATTGAGCGTGCATCCAAAGAATGTAGCCAAGTATAAGCACATCAAACTTCAAAACTTTAGCTTACGCCATTCTTGAGATTGAAATGTTCCAGTTGCACCGCCCCCCTATGGACAAAATTCACGTCCAGAAAACGTGTGATGTAGTGTGTTCCGTGGACTTTGAACCTTTACATCACAAGGTATTGGCTAGTGAAGCGCTAGCTTTTGCATTCAACCTTATTCACTAGGTAGGGCAACTTCACAAATGAGTTGTAATGAGCTAAGCTCAACTTGACATCAAATGTTTCCATATGAGTTATGTGGGGCTGCAATCATGTCAAGTTTCATGTGGTGTAGCAGCAGTTATAATTATCGACAACAAACTGACACCTCCTTGTGTGTAGTGCACAGTTCTGTAAGATGTTTATGAAAACAAACAAATGATCATGAAACCACAGCAGATGTGTGATAATAATGCTTTTGAAGTATGTTATGAACACTACACACATCCTTCACACCCCTTACCTCTCACACACTTCCTCTCTCTTGATCTCTCTCTCTCTCTCTGTTCTAACACCCTCTTTCTATTCGCTCTCTCTCTTATTTTCTCTTTTCCTTTCATTGTCTTCTCTTCTCTTCTCGTCTTTTTTGTGTCTTTCTTTCTTTTTCTCTTCCTGTCTTTGTCCCTCTCAGATGCCTTCTCTCTGGACCCTGACAGTGGTCTGGTGCGCTCCCTGCGTCTGCTGCAGTCCTTTGAGCGCTTCAACCTGACGGTGGTGGCCACTGACAACGGCAGACCTCCCCTCTGGGGCACGGCCATCCTCCACATCACCGTCATCGACGTCAACGACAACAGGCCCGTTTTCGTCCGCCCCGCCAACGGCACCATCATGCACATCCAGGAAGTATGTCTGTGTGTGTGTAGTTGGGGATCAAATAACGTACATTTCTGTGAACTGAAATAGTTCACATTGTAACCCGAAGTACAAGAGAAACTGAATTCTGAGAGATCAGATGTTCTTTTCTGGTATAAAGCTAAATAGATTTCCTAAATTCATGCATGTGTTTGTGTATCTGTGTGTGATTGTGCATGTCTGCTCACACGTATTTGTGCGTGTGCGTGTGTGTGCATGTGTGTGTGTGTGTGCGCATGTGTGTCTTACAGGAGCAGCCCCCAGGTCTGGTAGTGTATGAGGTGTTTGCGACTGATGAGGATGAAGGGGTGAATGGGGAGGTGCGTTACTCCTTCCTGCAGACGGGAGCAGGGAACCGGGACTGGGAGAACTTCCACATCGACCCCCTTACTGGAGTCATCACCACGGCCGTGAAACTGGACCGCGAGAAACAAGCCCTTCACAGCGTAAGTCTCTTCGCTCACACTAACTGTTACGCCCACCAGGCTCGTTTGGTGAGGCCACATGAAGGTAGACCAGACGTGGAAAAACATTTAAATAATGTAATTCATTAAAGTAAATAAGAATACTCCAAAAAGCTAAACACCATCAATGTAATGATAAACAAAAATGTGATGTGATGAAGAAAGCAGAAGTCCAATGCATGCTGAAGAGAAGAGAGTGAACGCCACACACCAGACAGGTAGCGTTTCTATGGCCCCAGCAACCAATCAGGCCACTACCTGCACCTGTCCACAAGCTCCACCCTGCAAGACAGACAGACAGATAAAAAAACAGGCAGGGCCGTAACTAAGCACACATGCAAATGAAAAACACACATAGAAAAAAGGAAAAAGATATACAGTCAAATGAAAAAAAACACACACATATGATAGCACAAACACAAGCATTTAAAATCTACACATACACATACACATTCAGTCATAAACACACGCATGTGCACTCTCAAACTTATGGTTTTTGCCTATGCACACTTCTCACTTCACTTCTTTAGACTCTCTGTGGAGCATGTGTATGGTTTGCGCACACCGAATTCAAATTAAACTTAATTACATGAATTACCTTTTGCATTTGTTTATTTAGAAAATGTTTTCATTGAAAACATTTTTCCATGTTATTGTAGAGACGTTATTGCGGGTCTCTGGCTCTAAGTCGTTTACTGCTCATCTTATGCCCCGCAGCTGATCATAATGGCTTATGACCTGGGCCAGCCCGTGCCGTATGAGACCACTCAGCCACTTCAGGTAGCCCTGACAGACATTGATGACAACGAGCCTGTCTTTCTCAAGCCCCCGGTAAGACCAGACCTACACACATATGAATCCTACACCCTCATTTAAAACATCTATGTGTATGTGTGTTTGAATTGTATGTGTGGGTGTCCTGTGAAATGGTTGAGGCAGAAGTTCTCACGATCTTCTGTGTACATTTCTGTTCAATTCTGGCGTCTGAGGTTGTGCTATTATCGTGATTGCCTATGTGTGAAACTGTATTTACACTGAATATTTCACAATGCAGACATTGAGAGTCGGAGTGGATTTTTAGTTCCCTACACATACTGTATATTGTAATATTGTATCTTACTTATCTTACACTAGACATCTGGCACAGAATGGTCATTTCATACATTAAATGTTGCTGACTTTACACTCCACTCCATGTGTGTCTGTGTGTGTGTGTATATGGGTGTGTGTGTGTGTATATGTGTGTGTGTGTGTGTGTGTGTGTGTGTGTGTGTGTGTGTGTGTGTGTGTGTGTGTGTGTGTGTGTGTGTGTGTGTGTGTGTGTGTGTGTCACAGAGGGGCAGCCTGCCCTACCAGGTCCAGACTGTCCCAGAGCACTCCCCCCCAGGCACAGTGGTGGGGAACGTGACAGGAGCACTGGATGCCGACGAGGGCGCCAACGCCGTCGTGTACTACTTCATCGCCGGTCAGGATTCACTGACACACTCTGTGTAAAAAATAGATGTTTCCTAAAATGAGGCTCTATATTTTTATTTTTTTAAAGCAATCACTCCTGCCATTAGACTCTTTTCTATGCCCACAAGTGCCAGAACACACAGAGTAACAAAGAATAAAAGCAGTTTTCTTTGTCACTAGAACACACTAGAAGTGTCCACTCATCAAAGGCTTCAGTGTTGAACATTTAAGTGTTTAAGCCAAAGATCCCATTTCCTGTAATTATGTTGAGTCACGTTCAAATGAAAATGTGAGGGAAAGCTTTATAAGATCTTTGTAAAACCATTATAACCAAAGAGCCTATAAACATTATGTGTAGTGTAAGCATTCACATGAACTTATGGCATTACTGAGCATCTTCTGTTTGATCTTAGTGCTAAACCCATATCTTTTTAAGGTCATTACAAATTGAGGACCAAAAAACACCCCCAGTTACCTAATAGATCTACCACTAATGCGTTACTAAAGGGAGTCCCACTGGTGTCTTGCAGGGGGAGACACTGAGGGAAACTTTGGCTTGAGCCCGGCAGGCGTGCTGCGTGTCAAAAAAGATCTTGACCGGGAGGACATTCCACTTTATTCCATCATTGTCAAGGCCTCCAGCAACCGCAACTGGACACCCCCAAGAGGTCAAAGGTCACAGCGTAATCGCATTCTGGACCCCAACCTTGACCCTACTCTACAGGAGGTCCGCATCTACCTAGAGGACATCAATGACCAGCCACCACGTTTCACTAAGATAGAGTACACAGCAGGTATGAATAATGGAAATGTGTGGAGGTCCACTGGGAGGTCATCTTGCTTTTGTGGACTGTAGGAAAAAAGTATTAGGAAATATCACTAAATATTTGAGAGTCATATTTTATTGGGGTTACGTATAAGTTTCACTTTTCGTCTGTTTCTTCCTATTTTCGATTTCTATTATTTGGGGCTTCTTATGGTTTAAGAAACTTTTTAGATTATCTAAACGCATTGTTGTTGTTTGTGTTTTGTTCTTAAGCGTTTACTATCGAGGGGGGCTCAGACGCCATTAACTGGCAAAGAGTTAACCCAAATAAACACGCCACTGATTTTAAAATCTGATTATGTCTCCACATGTAGCAACCCTGGGTCAAGCTAGTTTTACAACCAGACAGAATATGTTTCACTGAGCCAAATCCCATACACAACTTACAACTTACAGCTTGCGTCTTCGCCCACCCACTGACTGAGGTTCTGTGATGGTGGGAGGACATCATAAGTGGCTAATAACAATGAATTTAATACGGTTAGCATCCATATCCCACAATTCCCACAGCCCACAGCTGATCTTCCTCTTCTCAACATTATGCCAGTTCATCCATTGCCTTTGCTTTGCCTGAGAAGCCACTTCTGTTTTCTGTTAGTTTCGTCCTCTTGCTTGTGAAAAGCTGATTACCATCTACCACATCTCCAGCAAAGTAGCCTTACCCCATGTTTTACAACTGTCACTTAACCCAAACCCTGGTCTTCCACTCTGTCTTGCCCAGTGATATATCTATGCTGTAATGCGCCTTGTGCATGTTGAACTGCTTCTTGTGGATTCCACTTCATCTAGGGTGACCAGACGTCCTCTTTTACCCAGACATGTCCCCTTTTTGAGACCTAAAAAATGCGTCCGGCAGGGATTCCAAAATCGTCCGGGATTTTGTCTCGTCGGATTTTTGTGTTTCTCTGGGTCTTTCACAAACTAGTTATTACGTCCTTACAAGTTTTGGAAAGGGTATCTCCCTTACGTTCCACCTTCTTGAGCGAGCTCTGACTGTAGAGAGAACTGTCATTGGTCGAACGCCCTCCCAGTGTTGCCAAATATGATAATTATCCTCCAAATACCTTTGATACGATACGCCATTTCCAATCTGGTAACACTGAGCACCATTTCCAATCTGGTAACACTGAGCACGCCTCCACTAGTGACACAGCATCATTTACAATAGTACATGACATCTGCATGTGAAAAATATGTCAAAACTTCGTTGCGGGGGAGGGGGCGGGGTCATCTGCACGTGAAAAAGATGTCAAAACTCCGTCGCGGGGGAGGGGGCGGGGTCCCCGCGACGAAGTGTCCTCTTTTTCATAAACTCAAATCTGGTCACCCTAACTTCATCCCAGTTTTCACCGTTGCAGCGATGTTCAAGACTGCCGGATCCTTAGACTGAGATAAAATCATCTCCAGGCTGGTCTTAGCACATTTGAACTCCAAAAATCAGTTTCTATACAATGCTACAGTACCTGGACAACGTGGTACCCCAAGCCATTTCCTAGCTGCCTTATTCATGATTTTCTCAAATATCTCCACCTTTGAAATATCTAAACACAGTCAAAGGCCACCTTATGCATGGAAGTCCAAACTGCAAGCACCACAATTTCCTTTTACCAGGCAAGAAGGTGTTATCAATGGTATTGATAGCCTTAACAATTAATTCTGTAAGCTCTTCAACCTCAGTCACTCAACGTGGTATTGTACCAAACTATCCCTTCAGGGGTAGGGTTCTGTTATAAATAACCTGACTGCACTAAAACCACCAGGTGATTTGTTAAAGGGTTGCTAGGTAGACTGCTTGTTTCCTCTTTAGGGGTGCAGCGCCCGTGAGGTATGATCGGCAACCTATTCTCCTGCGCCTGAATGGACTGTATCTGAGTAGACTGACTCCCTTTTTCGCTTCCATGTGAAAGTTTGGAAAACGGTGTTTGAGGTGCAGAGGGCCATTTCACCAGAGGAATTAATTTTGGGGGAGCCTTTGATTTTTAACTCTCTGTTTAAAACGAGTGTCTTGTCATCCGGCAGTGTTCGGAAATTGCTTGACAAGGGCTGGGGTCACTGTTCTGGGACACCTGAGGGATGGGCACAGGTGGAGAGCTGCAGTATCTCTTCAAAGTGAGACACGGATTCAGTGCCTGAGGCTCAATAAGGAGGTGTTGGTGAAGATGCAGTTGGTACTGCCCGGTGCCTGCAGGGAGGCTCTAGGCCCAGTCAGCAGTTGGAGGATGGAGAATGGTTTCCATTCAGTGATTCAGGAAGAACATAGGGATGGTATTATTTTCTTCGATACACCAGAATGGGGGCCTTTTTAAGACTTTATGGGAGATATCTCTACATGGTGTGCATGAAGGTCAAACACCAGTCTGTGCTGAGAAGGGTACATGGAGGTCGTCAGAAGTGTTTGAAATGTTTGAAAGTGTTTGTTCACGGGGCTATAGCTTCAGACAGACATGTAGCCCATCTGAACCCAGCAGTAAGGAAGGAATGTCTACAAATGGGATAATTCAGTAAAATATTAATTTTGCTTTCACTTGTCATTAAATAATATGGTCAACTAAAAGCACAGACGTTGACATTTCACCGCGGGTCTGTAAGTAAGTTATGAACCCAATTAATGCCCATTATGTCTTTTTCTACTGTATGGATGGTGGGGGGGTTGTTTTGTGAAATTGGTGTTGATGGGCAGATGGTTTTTAAAGTGTGACAGGGAGGGTAGTATTTTTATGTGAGAATGTAGGCCTTGCGTGGGGGTGCATGTGAGAAGGTAAGGCAATGGTTAAATCAATATCCTCTCTACCGATATATATATACACACACACTGTCTCTCTCTCTTTCTCTCTCTCAGGAGTGGCAGCTGATGCTAAGGTGGGCTCAGATCTGATCCGTGTGCAGGCGCTGGATAATGACATTGGGAACAACAGCCTGGTGCTCTACCACATCCTGTCCATCACATACATCAAGCTGCAGTCCAACAGCTCTGAAGAGATGGGCAACGTCTTCATTATCGGTCTGCATCAGTAATCAGTAGTTTGAAATATTACTGTTTATATTTCAATGTTGTCTGTCCATCCATGTTTGAATGCTCATACTATACGTCTCAGAGAGCTCATTCAAGATACGTTACTTGATGGTTAAATGATGTGACACTTACAGCATTATCCTTCCATTGAATTACATTTTGAGCCATGTTAACCTCCGGTGCAGCTGGATGTCATGTCACAAGCGCGGTTTCCATCCACCTCAATCTCATATTTTAAGCGCATGCATGAAAATTCGTCTGTGCGCGATTCCATCCCCTGTGTTATGCAAATGACACAATACACACTCTCCTGATCAAGGAGGGAGTTGTGAACCGCTGTGTGGATCAAAACGTAAGGTTGTCAGGGGAGCGTTTACGGAAACACCTAATAAAACCGCAACAAAAGCGAATTTATGAGAATATACCACCAACCGTAGTCGTATAATACCCTATGTGAATGGCGAGTTAATCAACCCCCTCTAGGCAATCAAATTGTATCCGCATTAGAACATTTTATGCGACTTTCAAATGTTTTCAGTCAGGATTTCTTGTTCGAATGGTCAAAATGCGCATTACAGTTTGGATGGAAACACAGCTATGGCTAAAACTAGATTCAGGGGAATATGTAGGTACGGTAGAGAGTGCGTCATAAACGGCGACTCGGCCACCTGCACACTGTACCTTTTCATTTTACTTTGAATATATTAAACCTGCGGCTGATGGTGTAGTCCCACAGAAACAGAGAGATAATACAGGGCAGTAATTGTACACCACTCAAAAAAAAACTTTTGCAGCTATATCAAACACATTCAGTAGTGTGGCAGGGAAGTAGAGGAAGTGAAAAGGCAAAAGCAATGACATGGCATAAAAAGGCAAACAGTAGAGTGCAACTTGTCATTCCGTTACAGGCCTGTTTTAGCCATATGTGGTCTGTGGTGTGGTTCGTACCATGGCAGGTTTTTTTAGGCGCATGTCTCGACGAAATTACTCCTAAACACGTCCTAACGTGTTAGTACATCTGCCCGTCAGTTTCACAAGAATGTCATTGGTGTAATGTTTCATGAAATGGTCAGCTCAGTCGTGAGATCCCTTTTCTCTAAGTTCCGTTTTCTCTCTGTCAGCTACCCTTGAAGTCATTGTCTGTGAGGCCTTTCAAGGTTACATAGGCTATATCCACCTGTGAGGCCTTTAAGGTTACATAGGCTATATCCACCTGTGAGGCCTTTAAGGTTACATAGGCTATATCCACCTGTGAGGCCTTTCAAGGTTACATAGGCTATATCCACCTGTGAGGCCTTTAAGGTTACATAGGCTATATCCACCTGTGAGGCCTTTCAAGGTTACATAGGCTATATCCACCTGTGAGGCCTTTAAGGTTACATAGGCTATATCCACCAGTGAGGCCTTTCAAGGCTACATAGGCTATATGTACCTGTGGTTGTCTCCTGTAGCTCCTCTATCTCACTCCTTACACTCCCTTTTCACTCCATCACCTATTCTTTTTCAATTCAATTCAATTCAATCCCATTCTGTTCAAGTCTATTCAGAGCACGGTCAAGACGAAGAAACACTTTTGCATTGCCTAAGCATAATGCTTCAACACAAACTTTAAATAAAGTTTGACAATCTATTCTAAAACATCCACCATTTCTCTTTCTTTCTCTCTCTCTCTTTCTCTCTCTCTGTTTCTTTCTCTATGTCAGGTGAGACAGATGGAATAATCCGTACCTTTGACCTGTTCACGGCGTATGCCCTCGGTTACTTTGTGGTGGAGGTGTTAGCACGAGACCTGGCGGGCCACAGTGACATAACCAACGTGGGCATCTACATCCTGCGGGACGACCAGCGTGTGAAGATCGTCATCAACGAGATCCCGGAGCGCGTGCGCCTCTTCCAGGAGGAGTTTGTCAACCTCCTGTCCAACATCACAGGGGCCATCGTCAACACAGATGATGTGCAGGTGTGTGTGTGTGTGTGCGTGTGTGTGTTACAGCAGTGGTCATTCATTAAAGTCCTCCCATGTGGGGGGAAGAGGTAGAAATAGAGAGAATGGTAGAGATATACACATGAGTTTGAAGATTTTTTTTACCACAGTCCCTGATAATGATTTTTTTTTACCAAAGTCCCTGATAATTATCTCAACTTATTCAATTCAATTCAATTGTATTTATGAAGTGCCAAAACAATACAATTATCTCAAGGTGCTTTACAGAGCCCAGAAGGGAAGGGAGGAGAGAAGGAGGGGAGAGAATCAGAAACATAGCAGATGAATTCATACACATATCAGGACAAGTATGCTAGCAATATGTGGCAAATGTTCATGATACATACAAGCATAAGATAGTATATACATGATACATACAAATTAATAGTAGATAAGATGGGGAGAGCATTCATGTATTGGAGAACAGCTTACTGAGTATACAGTGTGGGAAGAGCTCTGCTGCCTAGTATGTGTATATGTACTTAAAGATTATGGTGATGAAGAACAAAGTTTTCACAGCCATCAGCATTAGTGGGCAAAGATCATGCTATAGGAGTGTGAAAATTTGGTTCAAAAACATCAATTTGACAAATTTAGTTAACAATTAACAGTCGATAATATGGCCACTTTATCAGTATTAATGCATTAGCATAATACAATATACAAGGAGATGAAGATGGAGAGGGAGAGGCTGCCCGGCATAGTGTGTGGGGATTTTGTTTATGTTTAGTTTTGTACACAGCACAGCATGCACTGTCTGTAGCCCAATTTGATTCATGTTGGGAATTTGATATATGTTTAGTTTTGATTAATTCCCATTGGTGCATGGGAATTCTAGTTATATAAGGATAGCAAGGATGGCAGGATACAACAACAGTGTACAACTGTAAAGGCCCTCCTACACAGTAAAACATGCCCTGTCTGTAGCACACTGCTGCTAAACACAACAACATGGCCCACAAGAAGTATGTAGTATACAAGGTTATAGGAACAGAATGTTCGATTACATCGTGGTGTTTTGTTAGTCTAGAAATAGAAAAACCTTGGGTTGTTTTTATTGTTTTCAGCCAATGAAGAATAATAGACTTTTGTATAGTTTACAAGGCTGTCCTTCCTTGCAAGTCTTCCTACCTCAAGTCTAGTCAGTGTACCTTGGGGCGAGTCTTTTCTGTTTTCTTATTCTTTTTTTCAGTGGTGCAACAGTGTCAAGGGTTGAGCAAAGCCCACTTGTGACACCGTCTGTTGATAGATCAATATGAGGCGGGGATGTGCTTATAACAATGGATAAACAATGGCAGTAGAAGTGGGTGAATTTCGATGTTGCACAGACTTCTAATTGCAAGTTCAATGTAATTAGGTGGTGATCTGAAAGGGCAGTATTTTGAGGTAGAACTATAGGGTGGTCAATTTCTCAGCCATATGTTATTGCTGCAACCACATCCCTGCCCTTTTATTGAGTTGGCGATGTTTGCATGTTGGGAAAACCCAATAGAGTCTATTAGTGGTAGGAATTTTTTTTAGGAATTTTGATTGTAAGGCTATTGTTTCCATTGTCCATGTGGATATTAAAATCTCCCACTATGAGGATTGAATCTGAGTTTATAACCAGGGTGGATAGGAAGTATGAGAAAAATTCAGTTTAGGGGCCGGTCTGTATAGTGTCACAAGAGTGACTGGATGAATGGTTTGGGTGTGTAAGATTAAGTACAGTATGAGAACTTCAAATTATTTAAATTCAGGTATTTGGGAAATACCTCGGTTGGCATGGAATACTGTTGCTAATCCACCTCCACATCCTGTACTGCGGGGCATGTGGCAGTTAAAATTACGGAGGGGTAGACTCATTCAAGGCTAGGTATGCATCTGGTTTTAGCCATGATCCAGTTAGAAAAAATATCTAAATTTGGTTGTCTGTTATTAAAACATTCAGAAGTGTAGCTTTTGATGTTAAAGACCTGATATCAATAAGACCCAGTTTTAGATTTGTGCTGGTAGAGTTTGCTACAGATATCCTTTTATCTTTATTGGATGTTCCTGCCTGGTACCACTATCAGTGTGATTTACAGTAGTTTGCTTAGATATTCTGAGTAAAGATACTGTATGTTTGTATGTGACTAAATATGGGCAACGGTTGTATTGGGGCAGCAGAGATTAGTATAGGGTAATAGTTCTGCCTCCTAGTATTCATTTAGGATTGTAAGCAATCTACTTCGGCAAGGTAATATGTGAGTTTTCTGAAGAGAAGACCGTCTCCTTCCCGGGAGGGGTGGATACCGTCTCTCTGTAGCAGCTCATGCTTCCTCCAGACAATTTGCCAGCTGTGAATAAAGCCTACGTCCTTACATGAACACTATTCTGATAGCCAGTGATTGAGTGATGATAATCTGCTATACATCTCATCACCACAATTAATGGGTATTTGCTAGCAGGCTGAGTAGCCACTGCATCCACTGCCTTAGTTTCACTAGTTAAAGCTAACCAGTTAATTTGGTCTACATTGAGTAGTTAAACATAGTACACGCCAGGCCGAAGAGATGTCATGGCACACACTGGAAGCTAACTAGGAGTAGCTAGCCGGCCAACAAGGTGGGGAATGGCAGAGAAAAGGAATATAATTCAGATATAGAGGTAGTCAGAGTCGATATAATGGTAAAGGCAATTATAGTGAGAGCTGGCACTGAGATACAGAAGCAGGTAGCAGCAGTCCGAGGCTAGACTGCACAGCAGGTAGCAGCATACAGCCAACTTTGTCAAACAGGAAACAACAATAACACATAAAGACAAAGAAATTAAGTGTGGGTGTGAGTGTGTGCATGTGTGTGTTTATTTGTACACTTATTATATTCCACGTTTCAGTTCCATGTGGATAAGAAGGGCCGGGTGAACTTCGCTCAGACAGATGTGCTCATCCACGTGGTCAACAAACAGACCAACCGCATTCTGGATGTGGAGAGGTTCGCTCTCATCTTACCCATTCCCAGTCTACTCAAGCATTTCCTGTTGTTTCTTTATGATGTTTTGACATTCACACAGACTTCTGTCATGATCATTTGTGGCTGTTTAAAAGGCTGAATTGTGATTGACAGAGTGATCCAGATGATTGACGAGAATAAGGAGCAGCTGATGAACTTGTTCAGGAACTATAACATCCTGGACGTCCAACCAGCCGTTACCGGCAGAGCTCCAGACGACCTCACAACTCTGCAGGTGTGTGTGTGTGTGTGTGTGTGTGTGTGTTTATGTTTATGTGGGTTTTCCCGACCTCACCCTGAATATTCTGAACTATTGATGTAAGGTGCTAGAGAAATATCAATTCTATAAATCCACTAAAAAGCACTAAAATAGATTCCTCTGTTTCCTGTTTTCAGATGGCCATTATTATCCTGGCGGTGCTGCTCTTCCTGGCTGCCATGCTGTTCATCTTCATGAACTGGTACTACCGGACCGTGTAAGGACTTTCAAATCTATCCATTTCATTTATCTATTTAACACTGTAAATAACTTTCTCATGAAACTGCATTGCAGTGGTAATCTCTTCATCTCATGGGGAAATGTTTTCTGTCAACATCATTCGTACATTTGGTTTTGTAACTCAACCACTGAGAGTCTATCCATCTGCAAGCCTCCTCCCGGTTGCATAATGTAGCAGACCTGGCACATCCAACAGCATAGATTGCTCTGCCTGTTAATCCCAACCTTAGATCACTATAACTTGGCTAATTGACTGAAGGCATTTTTGCAGTGCTGTCATCTGCGTCACATCTCTGGATAGATCCAGCTGAGAAGTGCTAAACTAAAAATACACTTTCCACTGGCATATTTCACACGCAGGCAACAACACAGTTCCCCTAGTTCTTGTAACTTCCCCTCAGTGTGGCGTAATCTGTTTAGCAAATATGTGCGAGGGCACTTGCGTCAGTATGTTCTTTATTTCTTTACACAATCAACACGCATCACAAAATTCAAAGTATATACAGTATATTTGTATAATTGGGATACTTTGTGTCATGTGGATTCTACAATATACAAAATAGGTTTGACAAAACATACACATACACTGTCCTGTTTACACATGATCTGTGCTCCGTTGATGTTGACTTGTTGTGTTTACAGGCACAAGCGGAAGCTGAAGGCCATAGTGGCCGGCTCCACAGGTGAGCACTGCTCTGTGGGGGAGTCCCCTGCCTGGCTAGCTAAGTACTACAACCAGGAACTGAGACAAATAAAGCTGTGTGTGTATGTGTGTGTGTGTGTGTGTGTGTGTGTGTGGTGTGTGGTGTGTGTGTGTGTGTGTGTGTGTGTGTGTGTGTGTGTGTGTGTGTGTGTGTGTGTCTGCGTGAATGTGTATCTGAGTGTGCATGTCCATGCCTGAGCCTGTACTTGTTTGTCTATTTGAGAGAGACAGACTTACTGTTATGGGAGAGGAGGTTGTCGGTATGTGTGCACACTTGTGAGTGTGTCTGTGTGCCTGTGTGAGGTGACATCCGTACGCACACATGTGTGTGTGTGTGAGGGAGGGAGGGAGAGAGAGAAAGGGAGAAAGAGAGAGACTGCGTCCGTGTGCGTGCTCTGACTTCTGAAGGACATGTCTGTTTACTCTTGCTCTCTAGGGAATCAGGGGCTCGTGGACATCCTGGACATGCCCAACACCAACAAGTACTCCTTTGAGGGGTAGGAGACTTCTCACACACAGGACACACATGTGATGCCCACCACACACACACACACACACGTACACACACACACACACGCGCACACACACATACACACTACCTCTCTTGCCATTTGTACACCAGGACATTCGGATGCTAGCCTCTGTATACATTCAAATGCACATCACCTCACCCCCAACTTTCACTCTACATATCCTATATCAGGGAATGTCCCTTCTGGCAAATCCCACCTGCTTTGAAATCATATGCTGTCCTTGCCCAGACTAATCCAGAGATCTAGAGAACATTCCCTCGCCAGACAGCCGTCCCAGACAGACGTGTCGTGTTTAGAGCTGCCCCACTATTGTTATTCCAAGCAACAACACAGAGTTCTCTAGTTACTCCAAATGAGGTCAGATTTAGCTTCTTAGAATGAGCCTCATTCTAAAATGTACCAACACGTTCTATCCCTCTGTCTCAAACCTGTTACTGAACTCACATATGTAGAGAACCTGTCAGTTGGTTACCCACAGCAACAAGACACTTTCATGGACACCAGACCTCCCAAACTCAACCCCTTCATTCCAGTGAGTTCTGGGAAACTCTGGGAATTCAGATATGCCTATTTTGAGAGTAAACACCTCTGCCTCCCCACCCAGCTCCGATCAAGGCAAAAAAGTGCAGTCAGCAGGTTATTACTGGAAATAAACGTAAAGTGAGCCTGGACCCTGATGAAAAAATTGTATGACTTACCTGTCACCTTATATCCCACTCCTGCTCTAACCAGCAGCCAGTTCACAATGCAGCATTCTCTAATGTTTGTGTGTCTGTGTCCATACATGTATCCATGCATGTATGTTTGTGTGTGTGTGTGTGGGGGGGGGGGGTGGGTGTGGGTATGGGTGTGTGTGTGTTTGTGTGTGTGTGTGTGTGTGTGTGTGTGTGTGTGTGTTCATGTAACAGGGCGAATCCGGTGTGGCTGGATCCATTCTGCCGGAATCTGGAGCTAGCAGCGCAGGCAGAACGTGAGGACGACCTACCAGAGGACCTGAGCGACATCACTGACCTGTGGAACAGTCCTGCCCGCACTCACGTAAGGGAGGATGCATGACAAATTAATATTGATGAACATACAAGACAATCGATGTATGACCACCTACACAATTGAGCAATGATATCAGTATAAAATGAGTTAAATAACAACTACCCCAATGGGTCTAGGGTACCTTTGGGCGTGAGCCACAGGCTTCAAAGCCAGAAGATGACCGTTATCTGCGGGCAGCCATTCAGGAGTACGACAACATCGCCAAACTGGGACAGATCATGAGAGAAGGGCCTATTAAGGTGAGGACACACACACACACACACACACACACACACACACACACACACACACAGACACATTGCCATTAGCACATTCCATTGACAACACAAATTATAACTATATTTCCATATATACTCTATGTCCATATATGGTTTACAAAGAGAAATACCGCAGGGTTATTCCAGACTGTTACAGTGTATTGCTCATGCAGTGTTATTGTACATATGGTGTCTGTTATGTGCACAACAATTAACCAGATTAGATTGTGGCCCAGTCCCTCACTCTTCTATGCATGTGTGCTAAAACACCATCTCTGGTGTGAGTTTACGATACTCACCCAAATACAGTGGGGAAAATAAGTATTTGAACCCCTGCCGATTTCGCAAGTTTGGCCACTTGCAAAGAAATGTGTGATCTATAATTGTAATAGTAGGTGTATTTTAACAGTGAGAAACAGAATATCAACAAAAAAATCCAGAAAACTGCATTTTATACCATTTATGACTTAATTTGCATTTGATGCAGAAAATAAGTATTTGAACCCCTAGCAAAACATGACTTAGTACTTGGTGGAATAACCCTTGTTGGCAAGCACAGACGTCAGACTTTTCTTGTAGTTGGTCACCAGGTTTACACACATCTCAGGAGGGATTTTGGTCCACTCCTCTTTGCAGATCCTCTCCAAATCTTTAAGGTTGCGTTTTCAATGGGAGGAATGAGGGAATGAGGTTCAAGCCCAATATTCCACGTTACATGGCCCCATCCATAGTCCCCTCGATGCAGTGGAGTCGTCCTGTAACCTTGGCAGAGACACAGCCCGAAAGCATAATGTTTCCACCTCCACCATGTGTTCTTGGGGTCATATTCAGCATTCTTCCCCCTCCGAACGCGGCAAGTCGAGTTGATGCCAAAGAGCTTAATTTTGTCTCATCTGACCACATCCTGTCTCCCAATCCTCCTTAGAATCATTCAAGTGTTCATTGTCAAACTTCAGACGGCCCTGTACATGTGCTTCCTTGAGCAGGGGGACCTTGCGAGTGCTGCAGTACTTCAAACCATTACGGCGTAGTGTGTTGCTAATGGTTTTCTTGGTGACTGTGGTCCCAGCTGCATTGAGATCATTCACAAGCTCCCCCTGTGTAGTTCTAGGGTTATTCTGCACCTTTCGGATGATCACCGATACCGCACAAGGGTATATCTTGCATGGAGCCCCAGACCTAGAGCGATTGACAGTTGTTTGGTGTTGCTTCCATTTACGAATAATCGCACCAATAGTTGCCTGCTTCTCAACAAGCTGCTTGCCGATGGTTTTGTAACCCATTCCAGCCTTGTGCAGGTCTACAATCTTATCTCTGACGTCCTTGGTCAACTCTTTGGTCTTGCCCATGGTGGTGAGGTTGAAGGTGTGAAGTATGATTCTTTGGACAGGTTTCTTTTATACACGTCACCAGTTGAGATCAGGTGTACCTTGTTAGGCCTAATGAGGACTAATCTGTGTGCTTCTTGGGCACATAACTGGTCATTGGGAGCCAGAATTCTTGCTGTTTGCTTGGGGGTTCAAATACTTATTTTCTGCATCAAATACAAATAAAATCATAAATGTTATAAAATGAAGTTTTCTGGATTTGTTTGTTGATATTCTATTTCTCACTGTTAAAATACACCTACCATTACAATTATAGATCACACATTTCTTTGCAAGTGGCCAAACTTGCGAAATCGGCAGGGGTTCAAATACTTATTTTCCCCACTGTATGTGGGGTTGAATGGGCCACCACACCACCGGGTGCATGTGATCTCAGCTGGCCTTGTTCCCTGCTGAGGGAAGAGAGGCTCAGGGCTCTTAACTCCAAGCCCAGGCTTTCTGCCCGGTGCCCCTCACAGTGGCTTGGTGACGTTGGAGGAGGTTAGCGTGTCCCCTGGTGTGCCTCCTGACTCGGTTTGTGACCTACTGGTGAAAAGAAGTGGCCGGCAGGCTACACATGTGTCAGTGGACACAACTGCGCTAAGCCTCGCCCTCCCGACAGGAAGCACGTCACCATGGGGACTCACAAGGGCTCCAGTAGATGTCGATTTAAAGAGGGAAAGAGACGATGTGATTTGATGGATAAAAATGAATAAAAGTATATTCAGCATATATCATCTTTGAAAATATGTCAAGCATGCTAATGTATTTAAATGACACTTTTATATGTGACCTGACAACATGAACCTGAAAAAAAATTGAAATACATATTTGAAATGATATTTGTAAACAACTGCTATCATGCCCAGTGGAGTGAGTGAGTGGGGTATGTCTGAGTATTTACATTGTCACCTGGTGAAGATCATCTCAGTCCTAATGGATGAACGCTGCTGTTCTATCAGGGTTCCCTCCTCAATGTGGTTCTGGACGACTACCTGAGGCTGAAAAAGCTGTTTGCTGCACGACTGGTAACCAAGTCAACCAGCCATGGCGACCGATCATCCGTCACCGAGGTGGGAGATGAGACGCTGTGCTACGCTGTCTTCTCTCTGTCCTCTCCCCTCCTGCTGGTTTCCCCACTGCTCCTGTCTAATCAGCAGACACACCAGTGCTCCTAGTCTCTCTAGTGCTCCTTCTCCAGGGTTGGCTGCTGATCTGTCCCTCTAACTGCACTCTTTTCACCTCTTCAAAGTTTCCCGGTGTTGAAAACTGTCCTCAGACCAGTTGAAGACTACCCAGACCTTGCTTTAGCTTTGATTCTACTTCTGAAAGCTCACCCTGCCTACGGTTCATTTCTCTTTTATCTTTAGGGGCTCTCTCTCCTTCTGAAGATTCCATTGTATATTCTGTGTGCATATATGTTAATATTCTTTCTCTTGTTGTCCTCTCTCTCCTGTCATTTTCTATTCCTTTTGTCATCTCTTATTTTTTTTCTACCGTTTCCATGTTCCTTCTCTCAGCTGATCCAGAGTGACCTGGACGAGGACGATGACGAGCGCCTGGGGATTGGGCGCGGCGGCACCCTGCGCTTCAAGCACAAGCACCCGGTGGAGCTGCGGGGGCCCGAGGGTGTGCACATGGTCCACGGCAGCACGGGCACGCTCCTGACCTCCGACCTCAACAGCCTGCCCGAGGACGACCAGCGGGCCATGGCCCGCTCGCTGGAGGCACTCAACGGGGACGGAGGGCTGTACGCCGAGCGCAACGCGCGCACCGAGTCGGCCAAGTCCACGCCCATGCACCGGCACAAGGGCAGCCAAGGCCTGGCCGAGAGCCCGCTGGAGGTGACGGAGTTATGACTAGCCGAGGCCTCGCTGGTGTGAGCTGAGTAGAGCCCTACCTGTGCTGTCCTCCACCCTCCAGCCACCCCCCTGTTCCACCTGCTGCTACCCTCCCCTGGAAACATTAGGAACCAGGGCTGGGTTCAATGGGAAGAACAGGGGTGGGTGACTAGAGGACGTGGTGGGCGTTAGTGTGTGATGTGTTGTCTGGGACAAAAAAACAAGCCAAATTTCAATTGGAGGTGGGAAAATCAAAGAACACTGACATCTACAACATCTTTGCTTTCACTCTGATCAAAAGAGATGTGAGTATTGATAACCACAGGTCAAAAGATCTCAAATCAATTTTTTGTTGTGATTGAATTGTAACCTGTGGCAGGAATGACCTCCTGTTTTTGATAAGGCATGAGGGAACAAAGTGTTCTCGGAGAGAGAACAGGGTTTTCTCTGGAATTTTGGGGCTCCATCTCAGACTGCACACAACACAAGCACAGGAAGGGGCGCACTGTAATTTTAAAAATAGAGCTCTCTCAGACCAGCGAACGGCCATTGTTGAAGTTTAAAAAAATACAAGGTGAACTGTAGGGGTTTTTGTATGTGAAATGGGGAAAAAAAGAGACAACAGGAAAACTCTGTGATCCAAGTGGATAATGAGTTAAAGCAGGAAGCTCAACTGTGGTGGTTCCCATCAGGGAAGCAGAAAAAAGGATCTTCCTGGACAACAAAAGTCTAAAAAAACAACCAGCCTCCACAACATAAAAAGGACTCAAGTCTCCCTCTTGTCTGGGAGCTTTCTGGAGGCTTATAACTGATTTTAAAGATACACATCTTAAGCACAAAAAAAGGACCATGTGAAGACCGAGACATGTCATGAACTCTCCTTCTAGAACCTTCATTGAGGTATGGACCTACTGAGGACATCGTACAGACAGACCACCCACTGTTTGACACCATATCATTCTGGACTCTCGTTGCATCGGAGCGAAAGAATCTGAACTCTCTCTCAGGCCGTGTGGTTCTCGGAGAATCAGAACCGAGATGCCGGCGGCCTGCGTGTTCTAGTGTGCCACAGTGGAGTCTCACAGAGGCAGGCCGGTTTTAATCAAAAGGAGGGTAATAAAAAAAGAGTGATAGAATTGTGTGTGTGTGTGGTGAGATTGTACGTCATAGGAGCCATTTTGCCCTCGTTGAGTGACTCTGACGTGGATCCGGCCTTGATCTTGTGCAAGTCCATCTGGTTGGGAGTCAGCAGCTACGTAGATGTGAGTCTAAAAAAAAAGAAAGAAAAAAAAGAAAAGATTATTTTAAAAAAGCTTCTATCTCTGCACCGTGGACAGATCAAATCTCCACCCAATGACTGACTTTACACTGCCATGTCAGATGAGAAAAAAAAAGAACATTGATTTTTATTTTTATTTAGAAATTTTAATACAGTGAAAAGAGAGACAAAGAAAAAAAAAAGAAAAAAATATGATATTTTTGAAGAAAAAAAGCTGACTTACCAAAATGAGTTGAGTGAAACTGGATGTCATCAGTCAGTGTATTTTCTTCTTCTTTTCTCTTTTATTGTAATATGTTTCTCTCTGTACCTCGGATGGGTTGAATTGCCAGGTCTTGTGTTTTTAAGTCATATTTTTATATTCCCGTTTTTTGTAAGTCTTACGTTTTTGTCATTGAACGTTTGTTGTCACCAGCTTGGGGGGCTAATCATTGGAAAATGTTGTTGGGCGATCTGTGATAATAAACTAATTATGCAACGGTTATCCCTGCCTCAGGCCCAGAGCTTGCTGGGAAGGTGGCCAACTAAAACGTCACACTGACCACAGCATTCCTTTTACAATTGCATCGCAGCGACAGGATATTAAACCTTGCATGGGGAACACACTCAGACTACCAGACGCACTATGTCTGTGGCAGAATTGCACAAGTCTGCAGTCACCTCTCATATCAAATTTGGCTACATAGTATGACACACAACAAAGCACAGTAGTTACAGTACAACAAGGACAAAGAGAACATTCATGTTTCACATATGAGTTTGCTGAAAAAGCCACATGAATCACGAATCAAGATAGTTACTGCACACTTAGATGTTTTTTTGAGCCGTAAACTAAATATGACTGTACTGTGATGAAACACATCAATGCTGTTTTTTTCATTGACAAAAATGACCATTTTAATAGAAATTATCATTTTATGGGTTGAACATACGCGCACACGTCATCTACTGTTTAAAATCATCCAAGGCCAATGCTGACGTAGAGGCGACCGGTTGGTACATAACTACATCATGAAATGGGCGGCCACCTCCCCTAGCCCCCACACACGAGTGTGAGGCTCATTTTCATTTGCTGATCGAGACACCATTCACAGGAGTTTATGGCCCAAGGAAATAGATGTCCATGCTGATGAGGTGTCATCAAACAGAGATATTACAAGGTCCTAATTCTCCACCCACAAAAAATACTACGTACTTGGGCGGTATACCAAACAAACTCAGTGTTGTTGCAGCTACACAAAGGTAAGTGGATGAGAAGGAAAAAAACGCGAACAAAATAAAATGTTACTGTAAATATGGCACAAATGAGCAAAACTGGTGGTTAGTACATCCGCCCCATTGAGCGCATTTCAGAAAGCTATGTTTACTTGGACACAGTTTCAATAATTGGTAACAACATTCACACATAATATCTCATTTTCCTCTTATACATTAACCTTTCTTGTTATCAATATGGAAATGAGCAGTGATACTCGTACTGTGGTATTTACGGACACACAGATTATAAATGTAAAATTACCATATCTTTTAAATAGATAACGAGAGACGGGTTATATATCAAAAGAACGTATTTTCAGTGTTTTAATCATGTGTATAATTATTTTGCACAACGGAAAAATCAGTCGGCGTCAATAACAGTAACTAAAGTACTGGGATGAATTGGCCCTGATGAAGTGGCAGCTATACCAATTTTGGTTCCTAAGGGGCCAAGGAAAGGAAACGCCTCAGAAATCCAGTCTGCTCCCATCTAGTCAAAACATGCTGATAAGATGACTAAAATAATTGTGGTCATCTATACTTTGCCAATTTGCTGAATAGGCTCTAAAGTATTGCCAAATGTAATGGGACCGTGGCTGGGTTTCATTGGAATCTGATGCAAAGATCACATGATCAGCTTGTCTTGATGGAACAACAGCTCCACCTCCTGTTACCCAACCAATAAAAGTACAAGCAAGAGAGTACAAGAGTTTAGCGTGAAAACAGACATCGGAAACTATTCACCACTTCAAAATTTATTTCCATTTTCTGCGTAAAAAGAAAAAAGCATCACATAATCTGAACACACTACCGGAAAACTGAGAAAGTCTTGACAATGGGTGTTCAGAAAGAAGGGCTCTGGTTGGTTGGTCAGACTTGTGTGAACAGTGAAATCCATCTTTGACTGCCTGGTTCAAACTCATGAACGGGTGGCGGCAGTGCTACTTGTGGTGGTGCCGGTCATGGGCATCTTCTTCAGGGTCCGGTTCAGCTTGGAGGGGGGGAACAAGGACAGAGTTCATTATGCAGTCTGTGCTGTTTAGCTCTTATGACAGTGGTGTGTGTGTGTCTGTGCTGTGCGTGTAGCTCTTATGACAGTGGTGTGTGTGTGTGTGTGTGTGTGTGTGTGCTGTGTGTGTAGCTCTTATGACAGTGGTGTGTGTGTGTCTGTGCGTGTGTGTGTCTGTGCTGTGTGTGTAGCTCTTATGACAGTGGTGTGTGTGTCTGTGCTGTGTGTGTAGCTCTTATGACAGTGGTGGCTACAGCAGCGTTCTAGATGTTCTAGCCGCTGGCTCTTTAGTGTACTATCAAGCTCCACATCATTCAGGTGTTCTGATCAGCTAGCGATATTTAGTCACTAAATGATGCCCTTATTAATGATGTCTAGACTCTAAACGTTTGATGTCAATACTGTCATACAAGTAGTACACAGTCCCTATGAGAAAAAGATGCACATCACATACAGCTAAAGAGAAGTCAACAACACGTTGCAACGATGAGGACTATTTGACTGCTGTCGCTTACCTCCTCAAACTTGTGGATCTGTCGGATGAAAAAGTCTCCATAGCGACGGGCCACCTTGGTGTCTGCGATGTGAATCATATCCTGTTGGGGGGAAAAAATTAAAGTTTCCAATTTGACTTAAATTACAGCTGAACATGCGTTGAACTAATAACAGTGAACTCAATTGAGCATATAGGTTCCTTTTATAATTGTGGCATAAGCCCTATGCATTTGGGGCTCATGGAGTTGAGAGAAAACAATACGTGTGCACTCTTACCAGCCTTGACATGGAGAGTTCTCTAAAGCGCACTTAAGACATTTCTGTGGTCATATCAACCCACCCATGGCAACACACCAAACACATAAAAAATTATATGAGAAAATCATTATTCATTAGAGCCTCATTAGAGGGACAAGCAACCAAGGACAGATCTAAAAGGTATGCCTGCGAGAGGACCATAAAGTCTTTGTGGTCATATGAGAGTTGAGACTCACCCCGTCAATGTAGAAGTCCACCTCGGAGGCAGACTGGAACTCTCCGTCCAGGGCGGAGATGCCGCTGGTCCACACCAGGTTCTTCATTTTGTGCTTGAAGACCAGCAGCTGGATGCGGAACTCCTGCTCCGACATATCCAGGAACCCAGCCAGCTTGGCCACGGGCATGGTGGTGTAAAGCTTCAGGAAACTAGAGGGAGAAGGAGGGCGGGTAGGAGGGTTTAAATGTACATAAACAACAGTCTCACAAATCCAGATACAGGAGCACACATCAACGTGGAATTGTGTAAAGAATGGAGGCTGCAGTGCATCTCGTTACCAAATGTACACACAACCTGGACACACGCGTGTGTGCGCACACACAAACACACACACACACACACAAAAGGGCCATACCTGCGGATGGTGGAGAGCTGGGCCTGCTGCTGCACCTCCTCGGCGAAGACCTTGAGCTGCTGCTGGAACGGCTCCTTGTGGTAGTTGGGGTGCACGTTGTCATAGTTAGGCACCACCGGGGACAGGAACTTGGGGCAGGCGAAGCTGAAGAGCTCCTCAAACACAGCCAGATCTCTAAGGGGGGGCACAAAGCAAACCAAACATGCATTATATACACAAGTCAACAACATAACATTTAAAACTGATCAGACCAGAAACTTTGCAGACATCACACAGAGTGGGGATGAAAATACTAACACTTTAGTTATGACAAATCAGTTATCAGTTATTAGAACAGCAGATCAAAATGTGTGTGTGTGTGTGTGTGTGTGTGTGTGTGTGTGTGTGTGTGTGTGTGTTGTCTTTACTCACCCTTTCTGCATGCGGAGCATCTTGTCGCCGTACTTCTCGCGCAGCTGGGTGTGGATGCTCTCGTCGATCCTCATGGGGTACATGGTGAGGGCGATGGCCAGCAGGCCGTGCATCTGCTCATTCTGTTTGTTAATCTGTGGAGGGGAGAAGAGCGCAATGAGGACGGGCATCATAGGACCAAAACCACCATCTCTTGAGGTGAAACCCTTACGCCTAGTCTGAGCCCGGAAATTGGAACATAAATTGGTTGTCTAGTCCTATGTCTTCAACAGACAACTTACAAGACCAAACAAGAATCCAGATTTGGACATGGTTGTTTCAATCCAACTAAATAAAACGAATAACTTGAAGAGTGGAAGATTCTTTAAAACAACAAGATAAAAAGAACCACTGTACAGATTTTAGAGCCAGGGGCACTGGCGACTGACCATCTCATATTTGTAGGTGGACCTCTGGAACATGTTACGCGTGCGCTGAATGTAGAGCAGGATGTTGGCAAACACACGGATGGCGTCCTGGTAACGCCGCATCATCAGGTAGGCAAAGCCCACATAGTAATAGGTGGTGATCTGGCACTCAGGGACACGGGAATACATGCTCTGAGGAGGGAGGAGAGGGAGAGGACCAGTTAGGTCAAACAGAGGAGGGATGAATTGAGAGTACATCTAAGAGACTGCAGGAAGCAAATGCATGGCCTAAGACTTTCCACGTACATTAAAACATTGCATTCGTCATTCATATTCCTAAAATGCTCACGATATGATATTTATTCATTATTGTCTACGCTGCCCTAAGACTTACTCATAAATAACAATGCAATTAAAAGACTAGAAGTAAACACCCAATAATCCAGGGGAAAACTGTTACTTTTCAGCATTAATATTCTTTAATAGCAGTCCTCCATTAAGGCTCACATTAAAAACAAAGCTTATCCATGTTCTTGATTATGTGTAGAGTGCACAATGAACCGGAATATGTACAACACCTCAAACAGCCCCCGCCCCCCCCCCCCCCACACACACACACACACACACACACACACACACACACACACACACACACACACACACACACACACACACACACACACACACACACCTATCCACACAAACAAACACACATAATCACATCCCGAGTGTGAGGTACTTAACCATACCTTCTTGTTGAGCTCGATGTTCTCCAGCACTTTGATGGCCTGGTAGTAGTCCCCCAGCAGCGAGTGCAGGCGCAGCAGCCCAACCAGGCTGAAGTAGCCCAGCATCTTATAGAGCGAGTGGCGGCCATACTCTCCAGCTACACTTTCTGGGTCTCCTGTAGACAATGCACAGCAGGACGCAGGAAGGAATCAAATAGGAGTATGATGGCAGCATACCATACCAACTACAGCCTTTGCTTTTGGAATAGAATACAGTAGGGATTTTCAACAATAAAAAAAACATACAAATAACAAAAACATTTGACAAAAAAAGGCTTAAAATCCATGGCTAATAGATCCCCTACCGAAAACTAATGACAAACTTTGTAAATAAGTAGGACCTATACCTATCCAGATGCTTTAATAGATACTGAGGACCCATATCCAGCCACCAAAGAGCAGGTGTATATAGGATGTGTACACATTTCACAAATGAGCATCTGCCCCTCATCTCTCTCCTCTTACCCCCGCTGGTGTAGACCTCCAGCTGGCGGTTAATGTTGCTTTTGTCCACCAGAGAGTGGAGCACGTTCAGCACGCTGTGCACGTTCCAGATCTTGGGGTTGTTGCGAAGGAATTCAATCTCCTCCTCAGACTTCTTGGCCGTCTTACAGCGGTACTGGCTGAAGGACTGGAACTATAGATATGAAAGCACAAAGAGCTCCGGGGTTAAACCATAGACTCATACAAATGACAGTATGTTTTCAGTTTCAATACACCCAGTGCAGTTCTGATTGGATGAAATCAGAGGACACACGGTGTGGCTCTTCTGGCTTTACCTGGTAGATGAACTCATCAATGATGTCCCAAAGCCACTGGTTGGGAAGCTCCAGAGGTGCAGGGCCATCAGCATCTGTGGAGAAACCACACACAGGTATCATGAGGAATTCTTCAACCGGGGGACTTGCTCACAATGACTTAAACAACATACAGTAACACCATGCTAACATGCTGAAGATTTGATCAGTCTATTGTTTCCTGGCAGTATTATTAAGTACTATTAAATACAACAAAGGAGAACCTGTTTTTTTTCTGCTTCAATAAGGCGTAACTTTTTCAGCTATACAGCTTTTCACAAGTGTGTACTTTGAATTATACGTGACATACAGCAAGCAATGCCAGTCTGGATCAAGGTTATTATAGTTAACGAAAACTAACGAAAAAACGAAAACGAAGTGTGATTTTTTTTTTCGTTAACTGAAATAAAAATAAAAACGAGGCTTTATAAAAAAACGATAACTAACTGAAACTGTATTGTGTCTTTACAAAACTAACTAAAATAAAATAGAATTATAGAGAAAATGTCCTTAGTTTTCGTCTTTGTCAATGTATTTCATTGATGTCAATTTATTTCATACATAGCCTATGTCTATCTTTCGCCGTACCACTTTTAGTACACGCCCCTCACCTGGTTTCATGCCGGCAAAATTCGGGAGAAAGCGACAGAGTCCTATTTGGGATTACTTGGAACAGTAACGTGCGGTGAGGTTCGTGGCTGGTGAGGCACTTCAGAGTCAGATTTACAAATATATAAACCCAATACAGTAGCTTAAATCACCATTCAATTGGCAGCTTGCACATTGACTACTGGTTGTTTTTTATATCAGCATTCTTTACACACGGTAGCTACATACAGTTGGCAGCTGCTAGCTTGTGATGAACTCGTGTTAATATGTGTGATTATGCACTCGTGAATATGAACTCTTACGAAGTTGCACAGGCCCCCTGAGGGTCTCCCGCTGTACGTCCAAAACCAAAATCTATTATTGAGGTTCAAAATATTTTCAAAGCAATTTGGCTTTGGGTGTGAGAAGTCAATCGAGTTATCTTCTGTCCCGTTGTTTGAAGCATACCTTTTAGCTACGGCATTAGTCTCCCATTTATTGATCAATTCACGTTTTGATTGAAAGTCCAGTTATGAGAAATTATGAGAAATGTTTTAGCTTAGCTATATAATCTTCCATTTTCGTAGTCAAGGTCAAATATAAGAAGAGTAACAGCAGAACAAGCATAAACCCGACCGGTGGGCTCTCGCATGCTCCCTTCATTGAAGCAGTGGTACTGTTTGCCTCCTCTCCGTGCTTTTTCACTGCAGCTTTACGTCAGATCAGCAAAACTAAATAGGTTCTACGCATGCGCTCAACCCAGTTTGTGAGGGATTGCGCAATCTGAGATGAGGCACAGCTCGTCGCTGCCTCACCGTGTCGCTGTCTCCTGTCTGTTTGAACACGACATGCGCAAATTCTGACACAATTCTGAAAACTGACACACGTCTGACACAGATCTTTCATAGTTGTCTTTTGTGGATGGCTGTTCATCTGTCCTAAGTGAATCATTTTTTTTAAATGGTTGGTTTGGTGAGTTTTTATTACATATTATAGCTTGTATCTTCTATTCATTTTGAGCATTTTGTTTTGCAAGCAAAAAAATTAAGCTTCCCTGACTGGCCCCCCCTTGGTCTGTTGCATTCCGCGGTAAAGACTAAAACTAATACTGAAACTAATAAAAACTAAACTCAAACTAAGCATTTTCAAAAAATAGAAACTAAACTAGCAAACCTGCTTTAAAAACTAATGAAAACTAAACTGAAATTGAAAACAAAAAGTCAAAACGAAATAAAAATAAAAACTAGTGAAAAATGCAAAACTATAATAACCTTGGTCTGGATATTGTTCACTAAATCAAGTAAAGAAATGCTTTAAGACGCCATCATGAAACAATACTTACTGAGAATGTAGTTGAATAGGTTGCAATAGTTGTAGTATGATTCAAATCTCTGTTCTAGAGTCGGACCTCCCTATGAAAATAAGAGGAAAAATAAGGCCTGTTAGACAACCCCATGGCACTACATTACACTACATCCACACATAAACTTGGACCTAATAGACCTCTGTGAAAATAAAATGTCTATTGCAAGTCTAGTGATAAATACCATTCTGTAATACAGGGACAGACATCCAGTGTTATGACAGCATATCAGCACATTTATAATAGGTAGACAGAAACAGAATATTCACTGAAACTTACGCTGACTTTAGCGTAGATGTGTCTGTAGTACAACTCCTTATAAAGAATCAAGAACACGGCATCTGTGTGAAAGAACAGAGAGCATTTACCAAACCATCTCACGCTTCAAAATCAGTAATGACAATCAAAATCAAACCGAGCCACCATAACATTCACAAGAGAGAGAGGGACCCAACACTCTTACCGTTGCCCACCAGGGAGGCGATGGCTTCAGCCTCAGGCCAGGGAGACGTCTTGAAGAATCGGTCGGTAAGCTTGTTCCAGCTGGACAAGAATGAGAGATGAAATAATATTAAGGATTCAATATTAACAACAGCATACCACTATGACTCCCTCACACTGCAGACCTAAAACACTCCCCATGCTATCTATAGCTACTATGACATCAGTGGTCCTTTTTTTTTACAAAAAGCCACACACACACACAAATGATCGAAACATTCACGGACAAAATGACCATAATCTTTATATAACCAAATCAATCTCTTGGTTGGCTTATCTGAGGTGTTTCTGTGAGTGTGAATGAGTCCCCACACGCACCTGTTTTCATAAACGTCCTGGATCTCATAGATCTTCTGCTCGATTGCCTCACTGGACACACGATTTGCCTGCAGCTCATACACCTTTAGGTCGACGAGGTCTGAAGTGGTCTTGTGGAAGTACTGCAGGAAGTTCTTGATCACCTCGGGGATGACGTGATAGGTCTGCTGATGCTCATACTGGCGCTCGTATGCCAGGTCAGCTTTGGGGTCACCTGAGAGAGGGAGAGAGGCAAAGTGAGCAGCTTGAAGTATTCACCTGCTAAGGTGGAAAGAGGAACAGGGCATAGCACAACTTACCAGTGTGAAGATCGTAGTCATTGGTATATGAGTACGGGTCATACTGCAGAGACAAATAATTGAAATTAGACAAGTACTGAATACTTTGTTCGCAGACCAAACTGCCGTTCAAATTGTATCAATGCAGTTTGCAACAAAGGTGGAGCCTTTGCGTTCCCCCAAATAAACTGCCCCAATAGACAATTACATTTCGATATCTTTAACATATTTAATTTACTAAAGCAATTAAATGCAACTTTGATCATACCTGAAGAGATCCACAAACTATTTAGATCACAAGTCCATACATTTTAAAGGACCTGTAACGTTAATGGGCACCTACCAACCTACAGTTGAAGGATGCCACTCACTAACACAGCTAAACTTAGCTAACATGATATGATCTGTGTTTACCTTTTACTTAGCCTAGCACTGAAGCATATAACAATAAACAGATGAGTATACCAAATTACAATATGCTACTGCAATCCAACATACGTTATCTTAAAGTAAACCATTCTTAGAGGATGGCGAACTAGCTAGCAACGGCGAGCGATGCTGACATACAACTAACTGACCAGCAGCATCTGCCGGCTGGCCTTCAGTTAGCTAACTACGCTAGCTAGCTGCGCCATCATGGACAAGATAAGCCACATGTGACGTGAATTTTACTAAATAAAAAGATATAGGCTGTGGTACGTACATCTTCTTCTTCTTCTTTGGTGGTGGTGGTTGTTGTGGCGGTGGCGGGGGGGACGACGGCGGCGGCGGCGGCGACGGCGGGGGTGGTGGCTGGTAAAGACATGGTGAGCGGCTTGATCTAAATTTCTGTAATGTAACTCTCAGACACCCGCGTTAGCCCAGCACGTCTGCTGCAATGGGCGAAAAAGGAGTAGGACACACTTCCGATGACGCTTGAATGAACACTGAGGCATTGTGGGATTGTGGGGGACTGTACCTCGCACCAGCAATAAAAACAATATAATGAAACAATGAAAACTATTTGTTATAGACCATATCGAATTCCTGTTTTTGATTTAACAGTAGGCTATATAGCACATGATTATGACTATTATGATTATGACTTTTTCTACCCCAATATAATAAAGGATTTTGATATGCTCTGGTTAGATTTAAAAAGGATTGTGAAGTCAGTGAATAATATTTCTTGCAGTATGCGTCACAAATGTGTGTTTTTCCCGAAGTTTAAACTTTTTTTGAGGCATTCCTTGACTTGGTAACGTGTCAGCAGGACTCTCAGACAGAGTTGAGCCGAGCTGAGTTGACAGACGACTGAAAAGAATACGCATGCGCATTTAGAACCTTTGAATACGTCGAAACAGTGGTGAGCTACAATCTGTCACATCTCAGAGGTATAGGTAACCACACTGTTGGAAACGTCAAGGATTCCTCGGCTCATATGGAGTCAATTTTGAACTGCAAATCGGAAGATTTGGAGGATTATTACGGGCTGCTTGGGTGCGATGAGCTGTCATCGGTAAGATTATTTTGTTGCGGTGGAGTAGCCTACTTTTGCGAAACATTTAGGCTAGGCTATATTCTTTTAATTTCTCAGACATGCTTCTCGATATTTATGCTGTGCATTCGAGTTGCCTACTGTTTTAAGAACAAACAGGATCTCCAAACATTTAATGGACTTGTTGTGGAAATGGACTTGTGGAAATGTTGTGGAACCAAATATAGCACATCTGGACAAACAATTCTACGTCGTGTCATTGCTGGTTTCATGATTCAGATTTAAAAAATATGGATCGTGTGGTCGCTGTGCTTTGTGTCATCACTCCATCACGGTATATATTACTGTCAAACTGGATACATGATGACTCATAGGCAAGGCCACTAGACATGAGACTCAAAGGTAGGCGGACCTGTTGAATACAGATAGTGGGTCCGCTGCAGGCTAATGATGTTTTGCCTTGCGTGGTCATAACGAATAGATGACTAATGATTTAATTAAATACAATTAGTTGTAGCGATGTCTTGAAATTACAGTTATTTTCAACAGAGTGTTGTGGCACTGCCGAAATAATGGGCATTCTTGACCTCAGTTTAACCATGAACAGATGTTAGGGGTGATAGTTGTCTTGTAAAAAAAACATCAACAGGCTCTTTTCTTTTTGTTTTTATTCTTAAGACAGAGCAGATACTGAATGAATACAAAATAAAAGCTTTGGCTTGTCATCCCGACAAGCATCCGGAAAACCCCAAAGCAGGTAAAAAGAACACTGTTCATCATTTTTCGCATATCTGTGCATCGTTTTACTTACTTTGCTTGCTGAATATAGACAAAGACTACTATTCCAGGTTTTGTCAACACCCTCACAAGAGCTAGCTATGTCATCATCCAAGGCTCTACAAAGATTTAAGATATAACCATCTTCCTCAATCTACAGCATTAAGGAAATCCAAATCAGACTCAAGCCATAAAAGCACCTAGTTCTATATAGAGAATAGTTTCAGACCACATCTAGACTACATTCAAAGGGACATTTAAAGGCACATACATGTATCTACTGTTTTGGAAATAGCCTTGGTATCCATTGGTTTTCAATCTTTCTTTTTTTCTCTAATTTCTTGCAGTGGAAGAATTTCAAAAGTTACAGGAAGCCAAAGAGGTTTTGACCAATGAGGAGAGCAGAAAGAACTATGACCTCTGGCTGAGGAGCCAGCTCACAGTGCCTTTCCGAGACTGGCAAGCCTTCAGCCAGTCTGTGAAAACTGTATGTACATCAGGAATGCTCCTGTCAGTGTGATACCATAAAGAGCTTGTGCCCTGGGCTATTGTAACATACCCCAGACAAATTCTATGTCGAGCTAGAAGCAGGAACCGAAACAAGTGTTTTATGATGTGTCTGATGCATTTGATGTGGAACCCTTAGATACAACGGTACCATCTAGAAGGCATATGCCTTTGCATTGCATGTAAATGTATTAGTTTTGATGCTTTGATCCATAGTAACGCACAGTATAATACAGATACACATTTTCATCAGTATTCCATATAGGCTCCCAGGATATTGAATCCATGGCCATAGGTGGCACTAAAATAATTCTAGTAATTTGTTGTTTGATGAGGTATGCTGTACATCGTGTTTTCAGTCAATGCACTGGGCTGTGAGGGCAAAGAAAGAGCCCATGTTGGAGGACTCAAAGGAATCGTCAGCACCATCAGCACCTGAGGAGAAGGCCTCCTTCTCTAAACAGGAGCAGACTGATGACCGGTCCTCAGATGCTCCTCTGTCCTCTAGTGAGAAACTCTTCATGTTCTGTCTTACAAATATCTCATCTCATCTGTGTCAGAAATGTGTTATTGTAAGTAATGACACATCTATAACATGTTAACATATATGTTATGGTCTTTTGATTAGGTAGAGTTATATGATAGGCAGATTTAAATTAGTTGTTTACTCACAATCACTTAGCTGCTGTAAAGTGCATAATATTTAAGGTTGAGTTTTGTTGTCTGTTTTTTTTCTTTACTCAGGTGACTACTGGCATCAGAGATTCCGCTGGTCAGCCGATGCTCCTTCGGATCTCTTACAGAAATTCAGGAATTATGAAATATAATTATAATAGCATATTTATGATGTGTATTCTATTAAACGTGGTCATGTTTTTAGTAGTTGTAGCAGATTACTGGAGTATTTGCTGTAACATTCCAGTTGACTTACTATGTGTGTGTGCCTTGAGCCTTGGCGATCAGTGTGAGCTCTCTCCTCTCTGCCATTTGTGAAGAACATTCCGTGGAGTTATTAATTAAAAAAAATAAATACAAATACTACATAACGTATCTGGATAAATAGAAGTTACACTTTTGGAAAAGGAGCCAGCTTTGTAGTCACCTTACTGAGAGTGTAAGGGTGTAGTGACTTGGAGAGGAAGTATGTATATTGAATAACAGGAATGAGATGAGAAGCTTTTGCTAACATAAATGTGGCACTGACTATGGTAGAGGAGGGAATAAAACACTATATTTTTACTGCTGCTATAGTTAACCTCCCTTACAGATCGAAAAATATTCCAAATAATCATTCAGTCATTTAATAACATTAATTTTAATAACATCAGTTTACTCTCCAGACAGTCTATGCTGTCTCTCTTTTTTGCGTTTGTGACATGTAATTGTGAGCACTGATGCTGGTTAGACATGTTGAAACTGTCACTAAATAAATTCAGTTTTCTACTTCATTGGATTGCGTGACATGTTTTCTATGTGTTGAAAAATAACTATAATAAGCTTAGAAATTGTTTGGATAAGTCCAAGAGGGTTGGGAGCCTAATTCATCGGACGTTTACACATTAGCATACCTTAAATCTTAAACATTATTTGACGTATAGATTTCCGTATTTTTATAGCAACAATGACATGCACACCTGTTCGCAAGCCTTGTTCTTCCAGTCCATTGGTTTATATGCACCACCACCGCGCTATGAGTGGTCAGCTGTACGTCAGTCATTCACTGCGCAGGCGAGACACCAGGTCATTTCAGTACAGCGGGCTGTCTCAGGTCATACGGTTGGAAGTGAAAGTACAGTTGTCGCTAAAATGGCTTGCCGAATTCTCCTCCGAACTTGCAAAACTATACAATTAGTCAGACTTAATGTTCCGATGAGACTGCCACAACGGGCGCTGGCCACAGGAACGGGTAAGCTATGTAGATTTTAGTCGGTGTAGATTTAAATGATATTTAAAGTTGTCAAAAATTGATTAGCCATGGAATCAGTTATGACCTATGCATACTCCATAGCACGACAAATGTAAACCTGCGAAAAATTCGCTTGTAACCGAATGTTGCGCTAAGTGCGTAATATTTATATGTCGATAACATTACGCATACGGACCATATAATTATGTCCGTACTATACAACGTAAGAGCAGCCTACTTAATGGATAATAATTGTGGCTATTAATACTTTGTATAAATAGTTAACTTGTTATTCAGATAAGTATGTTGTGTTTAAAAACTTTAGGAATAATCAAGGTCATTTCGAGTAGGCTATATCCTCGTGGAAGGCCCTTTGATTGTCCCACCTCTTTTGGCAAGTGCTCCAAGAAGTTGTGCCAATATCTTTTGAGCATGGAGGACAGCTTTCTGTAGACTAACGCTGGTTGTGGACGTGCGGTTTGACTCATAGCCTAGTTTACAGTGCTGAGAAATATCGAAATATAAACCACAATTTACTTCTCAGATGTTATGCACATCTAATGTATTTGTATGTTAGTCATGTGAGGCCGTTATTTTCTTTAAGATTACCTATGCACCTTGCTTGCATTCGCATTAGTTCAAACTATGAGGATATGGATTATATCGACATCATTCTGTGCCTGATAGAATGCTCGCCAATGACTTGTACCTGCAGTTTGGACAGCTTTACTAGTCGTCTAGCAAGAAAAAAAGTTATTCTGCCCCTCCATTTAATTGGCATGGTTATTTAAGCAATATTGATATGCTCTTATTGTTAAGTTAAGTGACCGTTATCGAAAATCTTGTGATTTCTTTAGAGCAAAATATTGTCGTAACAATTTTCAATGAGCCCTTTAAAAGTTATTCAGATGAACTTACTAGCCTTAAGAAGTTCGGTGTGAAGGTGAGATAACTTTTGGTAGTAGGCTACTGTTTGTGCGTCTGAAGTGACTGTTTCTTGCCCGTCTTTCTCAGGAATACCAACAGATGATGAGCAGGCGGCCGGTCTGGAGAGGCGCATTTTGCAGGCGCTAAAGAAGGGAAAGGTAGGCCTACATTGAACAGATTGGCCTATTTTTTTCGACAATGGTGTTGTGTTTCAGTCAATATGCCTTTATCATTCACAAATAACTCCTATTGTTTGCTTGTTTTCTTAGGACCCTTACAGCATCCTGAAACCAAAACAGTATGCTGGTACAAAAGAGGACCCTCACATTGTCCCCGGCGTAGGAGAGAAGCGTATGGTCGGCTGTCTTTGTACGTGATGTCACTTCGCCTTTTACACAGTGACCTCTGTAAACACCTAGAATACTTTGACCATACAAGCCAAAGATTATAGAGCAGCGCTGTAATTCATCTTGGATCTTTAATAAGGTTTAAGCTTTAAACCTCTAAAACGTTTAGAGATATTGTATCACGTGAATTATGTGCGATGTCGTGTGTTAGTTACCAAGACACGCTATTGTGATAACGAGTAAAATCACAATCATTTTAAAAATCTGAAATCCTCTCACGGACGTCCACCAGCATGCAACAGGTATGTTAATCGTGTCGTTGATTGTTTTTTTTTCTCTCGACAATTGAAGGTGAGGAGGACAACACGGCCATCGTGTGGTTCTGGCTCCACAAGGGGAACCCTGAGCGCTGTCCCTCCTGTGGCTCCCACTATAAGCTGATCCCCCATGAGCTGCCTCATTAGCAGGTGTCCGAGCTCCGACTACTACTTCCTGGACCACACTAGCCCGAGGGACACTCCCTACTCTGACGGTGTCCATTGTAAAAGAATGTGCACATACAGAGTACTTCTTTACTTGTAATGCTACACAGGGACGTCTTTATGGTCATTTATGTCGTTAGGCCTCTGCGTATTGAAACATTTGTGTTCTTACAAAGACAGTTATATCTGCCTCTGTATTAACAGTAAATAAAATGAATATTACAATTTGGAGGACTTTGTACCACTTAATGCAAAGTTCAGTCATTGAGAAGCCCCAGCGGTTCCCAGCCAGAAGAACAAAAGAGCTGTTGCAGAAAGGTAATGCAGAACAAGGTTTTAAGAGTTTATCTCCCCATTGAGTTGTCTACAGTGACAAAACTGATGTCCTACCTTTGTCCCTCACATACCAACTATATACATTACAGGTATGAACATCCAGGACTTAGAATAATCACAAAAAACAAACAAATAAAATATGGAATAGCTGTTTATGGAGAAGGCCAGCAAACTTTATTTCCCATGAGGCTAAAATGATCGCTTTCAGCATTTTGCATCGTATACCACTCCAACAACCTGCAAAATCAACACACTCCTCATGGCTGCAAAGGTGTTGATTTGTACCTAGTACAAGTACCTAGTACCTAGCTCACAGCCAAGTGTAAAAACCCAGCATCTAGAATCACACATATCTTCTCACCGACATGTGGCTCCAACAGTGGGTTACACTCATTCAGCAGTAATGCGATTCTCTCTTTCAAAGTAAAAACACAGGATTCGTAAAAGCGAAGCCAGCATGTGCATCATGCACAGAACGATTTCACCAGAGGTCATGACATATTTAATCGGGTTAATTGACTAAGATTCCAACACCACGACATTCTGGAGACATCCTCTTGTTCTTCTTGGTCGACATGTTGGTTGTGAGTTAAGACTGGAACAGGCAGGCTTTCTCAAGTACCTCCAAAATGAGATGACTGGTGTTGGGCTGATGAAATGAGACCAAAATGAACGGCTTAAGAAGAAGACGAAGGATGCTTAGCTACTTTTGCGGATGCTTTGGCTTCATAATGCAAAACGACAACAAAAAAATACCATCAGTTTGAAAAGATGGCAATCAGTGTGCCTTCAATCTATTCATCAGTGCCAACCCCCCAAATGCTAGTTATTAACTAAAATCAATCAATATTATTAAAAAGAAGAACCTATTATACTGAATATTGTAACGGAACTTTGATGCGGGTCCATATTCCTTTCATATGAAGCCGTGTGGTAAGGCTATGTTCTCTTACATGTGTCCATGGAACAGTGCTGTAGTCTTGACGTAGTGTTCCAGACTTACTGAATCAAACAAATTGATCTCTCCTTAATAAACAAAACAAACCAGAGTGTTTGTTTCTGCGGATTTCCTCCAGATTTCGTATTTCTCCATTCCATCCCTCCGATTAGGCTCAAAACTGCATGAGGTAAAAGGGAGGAGAGAGCTCCATCCTGGGCTTGAGCTCTGTGTTCTGAGGCTGGGAGCGAGGGCTCCCACGCAGGCCTGTCAGGCCAGGTTGAAGCCCTGGTTGTGCTCAATGGCCTCCAGCAGTTTGCTGCGCAGCGTCTCTGCGCTTGTGTACTTGGGCAGGTCCAGCAGATTGAAGCAGGTGTGGGCCACGGGCAGGTACTGCTCGCCTCCGCCTGTGGGCTGGATCACCAGCTTCAAGCTCCTCATGCCCAGGATGGGGATACGGTCACTTCCTGTGAGGAACACTACACACACACACACACACACACACACACACACACACACACACACACACACACACACACACACACACACACACACACACACACACACACACAATTACTGAAAATTCACATGTAGCTTATTTTTATGAGGCAAATGGCAATTTGAAGGAGGTGACACTTACAAAGAAATAGCTTCTTCTTCTCCAAAGAGAGCTCATGAAAAACTTCCCAGAAGGCCTTGATGGTGGGATTATCAGCCCAATACTCCCCTCTATACTCTGTGTTCTGCAAAGAGGATAGAAAAAAGCGATGGAAAACGTGTGCTGGAAAATGAAGAAATATGAAAATTTGCCAATCTGACATTTGGTACCAATTCAGGCCCTCTCTCATATAGCATTATTTGGGTAACCATGGAAATCATGGGACCTTAAATGAATGGCAGTCGGAACAGTCTTAAGTGCAGTTCTACTGATCCACCACAAGGGGGTAACAAAAATCCAACATCATTGTAACGGAAGGGCTGAAAATGCCAACTGTAACTTCATCTTGTGGTGCCAGTCACGACTGCCCATGAGACTCCCTGAAACCCAATCTGATGTCCTTGCTCCGTGCAGGGCCTCCATACCTTCTCTAGCTCTTTCCAGTCATAGTTAGTGTTCCCGATGACCATAGCCTGAAGCTCGCTGGGCTGGAACAGAAGCAGCACCTTGCCACCACAGACTTTGTGGAACCCAGCAGCGAAAGCTTCAAACAACGGCGCCACAGACTTATTGAAGATGTAGTCCACATACGCGTTCACAAACTCCTGTCTGAGAAAGTGAAAACAAGGTAATGTAATAACAGTAATAGTACTAACACAACATCCACTGAGATAAGACACAGAGGGTGTTACATTAAGTATGTACCTCTTTAATCAGAATATCCTATTCATGTATTTTAACCTGTAAAGAATACGAACACTGTGACCTCCTTTTGTACCTGTTGGACTTATTCACATTTATATCGGCTCCATTAGGGATTAACTCCAACACCTCTGTTGCTCCATAGTTGTCCTCTGTGACCTGAAATGACACAGATCCCCAGAAAAGATTTCACAACAAACACACATTTCCTATAAGTGGTAGTTGTAGCACATTCTTATTCAAAACAATGCTCCTCTTAAATACACTCAAAACTGAGGGCCTTTCAAAGGGGAGATTCAGAGATGTGGTATTATTCTTACTGTGAAGTTGAGACAGAAGGTGTCCTCAATGTCATCCTCAGTGTAGTCGAGCAGCTGCTGCAGACTCCTGAGGTGGAGACACAAGACTGTCACAACTCTGAGGACAAAACTCTCAAGCCACAGAACACAGAGCGAAGACAAGGGTCTTGTTCCGTTGAATAATATCAATTACACGGTTCAAGAGGCTGTCTAGGGCTGAGTTTAATTATGGTCTCAGAAAGGGCTCTCGTGGTTCAGCTGTTAGAAAAGGGGCACCAGAGCTTCAAAGCAAGCACTTCCGTTTGTCGCTCATAGAGGGCGATCCAGCTGAGGAATGACGAATGACTGACTGGATGAGGGACGCACCTCGCCACATCGGGCATCATCTCTTTCAAGTCGTCCAGGGTGGGGAGCCTCTGGAGCAGCTTCTTGTAGAGCACCAAGGGGAAGTTGAGCTCTACTATGGTCAGGTTATAAATAGCCAGCCCACAGATGGCCCCGATCAGGTGGAACAGGTCGATGTCTTCAAACGTCTGAAACACAGGGACTATTAAAGCCAACTACTCTGGCAAAATACAAGATCACTAGCTCATTTTTGTATTTGGTTAACATATGAAGGTATTTTTTTGTTTTATACTGTTATTATGATGCTGACAGGTTGCTGTTAAGGTTTCATGCAGATATCATTAAGAAACTATGAGCCATTCAAGAACTTACTATTCACCGAGTGGACTATAAAAGGCTATAAAATGTGTGGAATGATTGCATAACCCATTAGACTGATTAAAGCTAAAAAAACGAATCCTTTTAGAGTATCCACACATATCCTGTCATTCACCTTGTTGGCGAACCAGATAAGGCGGGATTCCTCGTGGTAGCGGAACATTCCGTATCTGGGGTCCAGCAGCTCCCTCATGATGAGGAGGAAAAACTCCTTCCTCACACCTCCAGCATCCACCGCCTCCTCCCCTACAAAGATCACCTGTGCCACGCAGACACACACACACACACACACACACACAAGAGCGCGCACACACACAAACATGGTGTCTCAATGAGAAACATACAATATGAATATTACATTTTGTTACATTGGATTTTTCAACTTCTTTTTAACACCTGTTTTCTAAAGTACAGTACACGAATCCACACTGGCTATGCTGGTTTGACAGTAACTTTTTAAAATAGAGACACTTTCTATTATCGTCATTCAGCACAGTGTTGTTATGTTCTTTGGGCCTGAGGAGTCACCTTGAGGGGCTTCTTGTAGTCAACGTTTTTGGACTTCCTCAGCACCTCCATGGCGTCGCCCACGATGTTCTCACGGCGCACGATGAGAATGAGGCAGGGGTTCACCGACTCCACTACAGGGAGGAAGAGGGAGCTAAAGTTCTGCCGCTGCGCCTGGTCTACGGCTATCTACATACGCACATACGCACACACATAAAAAGACACACACACACACACACACACACACACACACACACACACACACACACACCCACACAAGGATAGACAAAACCATAGTTTCATGAGGTGCTCTCTTTTCTGTCCTTGCATATGATAATGAGTGTTTTGTGGTGTGTACATGTGTCCATGATTATATATATTCAAATGGCTGCAGGCACAGAGTGCTCAGGCAGAGGGGGCCCACCTGCATTTGGATGACAGCGTCTGTCTGTAAGAGAGTGGTCTTGGCCTGAGCGTCGAACACAAACGGGTATTTGCACATCGTCACGGGGAAGCTGTCTCCATGCTGCAGACACAGAGGAAGATAAAAGGTATGTTAATCTGAGGGTGGCTCCTTTCCTTAGAAACTGTTTACTGGTTACAATGTGACAAAAAAAAAAAATTATGCAAAATTCATTTCAAAGTTCAATGTTAAGCGCAGCTTATACACAGGGTCTGTCCAAAATCACAAATAAGCAAAAAGGTAAATATAGATGGCTGTATTCTTTACTCATTTCCTTTCTATCTACTATCTGGTCTTTCTGCCTTGGGGACTCACAGAGGAGTACACCTGCTGCTGGATCCAGTTGATGTAGTCATTCCGGATGTCGATGAGCTCATCCAGTTCGTGGATGTAGAACTTGTCATACTGGATGATTTGTCCGGCTGTCTCGTTAACCTGTGACAGTCAAGGACTTCAGTGCAGTGCCACAAGCAACATTATTGGAAACATGTCATTATCTGTGAGGTAAGAGGCCTTAGGAATTCAAAGTTATGGAACAAAGAGTCCAGCCAGTCAGTCACTGTTTGTACAGCGATGAGTTTCCACTAGCATGTTAGCAGCAAGCAACTCAATGAACAGCTGTGAATAGCATATCCAGCTGAAGTACTCACGGCGTGCAGGAGGCCAAGGAGCTTGAGCGAATGGTGCAGGAAGCAGGTGAGCACCTTCAGCTCAGCCGGGGGCCGCCCCGCCTTCTGCATGCCCAGCAGGTACAGCACCACCTCCTTATACAGCTCCACCCTGCGCTGGAACATGGGTGGCTCCAGCTGACACCACCAGTTACCTGCAGGAGAGCAGCGAGAGAACCAGGCATTAGGCAAGCATGGCAGGCAGGCAGGCAGCTAGGATCTGCTGCCAGATTACAAGGACTACATACTCTATGGTCTGTTTATATCCAGGCACAATGTATGGTTTTGAAAGACGTATAACACAAGAGACAATATGTGCTATGAAAGGACTGATGTCTTAAATTTGGCAGTTGACAACACCTCCTCTTGGCTTCAACAGGTCTTTCTACCAGCTACAACCCATGGCTTAGGAGTCAGAATTTAGTTCAGATACCAGCATAGTACACTCCCAAAGATGCACTGTAATCCCACTGAAACAGAGCACACAGAAGAGGAGAGGAGAGGACCAGGCCATCCACTCACAGAGAACTGTGTGGGCGGCCTCCTTCAGGCTCACGGTGGCACTGGCCAGGGGGATGGTCAGTGATGCGTAGTTGCTGGGGTTGTGGAGTAGAGGGCACTCGGGCAGCGTGACATAGAGCCTCAGGGCCTCGATGTCCGGGGGAGCGGAGATGAGTCTAGGGGCCAGGATCTTCTCCAGACTCCTGCATACCTGGGGGAAACATACAGACATTACAGCTGCATATCAAGAGGACACAATGCAAACGTCATTGAGCTCAAGGCTCAAGACAAAACAAACTAGAGTGGTGAATCTTCACTGGCCTCACGATTCGATTACGATTCAGTTATGAAATGGTTCTCGACTTATCACGATGCATTCATTTTTTGTATTCATAAATACATACACTCAGAATTCTCCTTTCTTTTAGCTGGTCGAGGTCACTGCTACACTTGTGTCGATGTAATCAGAGACGTTAAAAGGGACATAAATCACTGACGGAAAAATGAATGGGGACGACAGTGGTACAGGAGGTCGAGAAGTCGTTTAGTAATCAGAAGGTTGCTAGTTCTATTCCCTGTCAAAGCGTCCTTGAGCAAGACACTGAACCCCTAATTGCTCCTGATGTGCAGTGTGCCATCAGTGTAAATGTAAAATGTGTATACATAAGTCGCTTTGGATAAAAGCGTCTGCTAAATGACTAAATGTAAATGTAAAATGTAATGAATGGGGGATCAGGGGAGAATCCGTAACGTTAAATATGGTGGACTTGTAACTGGAAGTCCTGGCCTGTATTATAAAGTAACACGGTAGAGACTAGCCAGGCTTAGCCTGAAGGCTAAATGTGATTAGTGTTAGCTGTCACTAACTTGGAAACCAAAACTGCAGTGTAATCATTTCAAATTATTACGTTTTCAGCGTTTTTGCATCAAAAGGTTGGAATACTTTACAATGAAGAAACGGTATGGCAGCAAAGCGAGTAAATATTACTTGATGCAAAACTGCTGCTGGAAACATGATGACCAATCAAAATGCAGTCCACCCTCTGGATCTCATAGTGTGCAGTGAGGATCACTTGTCAGCATTGCCATTGCAAGGTTCAGGCTTGTCAGTGTGAATCTGACTTCAGGGTGTTGTTAACACCAAAAGTCCTAAACTAACCTTCTGGATTGCTGTTTGAACTCTTGAGCTCATTTATTTACTGTGTGGTGGGGTCCTCTAGGTGCATGACCAAGTTACAAAAACATTCCGTGTCTCAGTGGTAGTCTGCGCAGTGTTTGGTATACATCATGATGACAGTAGGTGTAATAGCAATAACAAAATGGCAAAAGGCGCCTCTCTCATATATACACACACGCTCACCAGCTGTGAGATCTGTGGATAGTCTGGTTGGATCACTCTGTGCAAAAGTACGCGAGCAGTGTTCATATCCACCCCTGAGCACTTACTACTGGTGTTGTAGTGGTCTGGGTGGCTGTGGACACAAAACACACCACTCTAGTTAGCAGGCTGGTCAGGATTACAAAAAATAGGATCTGAAATGAGGTGACCGTATGGTTACTGGAAAAGTTGCACTTCTGGTGCATTTGAATTACATTCTTGGCTTTATCAACAGACCAGGCAGGCACAAAACAGCCACCACCAGAAGCCAGCTAATCCTGGTCATTTATTTTTCCATACTTTTTTTTTTGTTTACAATAAAACTGACAATGTAAGTGCAGGGGAAAAACAAATAATAGGTTGTTCCCAAAATGTCCATAAATTCCAGTATGAATGGTCCAACTTTCAATCCCTTGGTCCTGTCAAGTTACAGCTGTCTAAGATCATGCATTTATAGCCTTTAGCTCTGAGGCCCCATTAAACACCTCAGTGCAAGTCCAAGCAGTGATTCATCATGAATAAGCATCAGGGATGTACATCACCTTTTTGACAAGAAGCTCCCATTGAGGCAACTCGCTGAGGAGAACACAACATCAATCTCACTATGAGGAACACCAAACAGACAATTAGTAAACCTCAGAAATCAAACTCAAAAGCACTTCAAACTCTGTTTATATTATAGTCATTTTTTGTTTTTTAATGTACATTTCTGACAATATATAATATAATAGAGACCTTTCAAAAAAGCAACTTTGGGAATTGCCTAGATGACACAAAACACCAATCAGTCTTAACAAATTCATAGCAAATTCCACACCCGAACTCTGCGGCTCTGGCTATCCCACTGTTTGGCCCTTGTGTCCCCAGTGAGTGCTGTGGACGCTGACTACTTACTTCGAGATTTCAGGTGGCAGTCGTCCATGCGCATGGCTCAGCCACTTCTGGATGAGGTTGGCATTCAGCACGTGAATGTGACCTCGAGGATCAGGCACTCGGAAATCGTCTGGGGCAAGGTCGTTCTAGAGGAGAGAGAGAGAGAGGTTTGGAGAACTGTTACATCAGTACACACACGTGGACGTGAACACTAGGACACTATGGCCTGGGGGGGAGCTTGTGGGGGTTTGGAGTTAATTCATCATTTCACCTGATTGTCATGCACTCTCCACCAGGGACGCACCTGGTCTGTACTAAAGTGGGAAAAACTCTGGTCCCCTCCGGCAAAGATCCGCTTCACATAGTGTCCATGCTCAGGGCCTGGAACAAGCGAGAGGCAAAAACACACCATGAGGACCAGGCTGCCCGGATGACTTGTCTAATTGCTGACTTTCTGCAGGCATTTGCAGGACTAAAGCAACTCCAAAACTGACAAACAAGTTTTAGGCTGTGGATGCATGTCCTTCCGGTGACTTTCAGGAAGACGAAGATACACTACATTTGAGTTATGCGGCATGTGCATGTGTGTTTCTGTGTTGATAACCAGAGCAATATCAACTCAGTTCTGTCTCAGTTTCAACGTTAAGTGCCAGTGTATGAGTGTGTATCTGTCTGTGTGTCTCATTATGGACCTGAAGCCAAACTAACCGGAGTGCATGTCGTCTGGGTCGGGGCCGTTGAGGGCCTTCCAGGGGCCCTTGACCAGCGCAGGGCTCTTCCTGTTACAAGTGGAGCGCGTCCCTAGCTGCCCGTTGCCCCCCAGCCCAAAGGAGTTGATCTTCCCTGAGGTGGAGATGAAGGCCAATGTGTGCTGTCTTCAGACAAAAGACAAACATACGGGACCTCATTAGATTCCATACCATTAAGTCCATTAAAACCATAAGTGATGATAAAAAATAAAAAAAACACTTCACGTAATATCTTCAAAGCCCTGACCTTTTACCTTTAAGCAACTGAGGCACTGACATACAGACACTGAAGACGTTGCAGTCTTTGCTAACCTGCCACAAGCGATTTGTGTGACTACATTTCCCATGAGCTCGAACACCTTGCGGGGATTGATCTCATGGCTGGTGCTGTTGTGGCCTAGCTGCCCATATCCTCCTGCTCCAAAGGTGAACACCCCTCCCTCCTGCAAGAATTCATACACACACAACAGTAAATATATGACAATGATTGTGTGTGTGTGCGTGTGTGTGCGTGTGCGCGTGTGCGTCTGTGCGTGTGTGTGTGCGTGAGATAGAGAGAGAGAGAGTGAGAGAGGGACAGGTCACCTTTGTAAGTGCGGCAGTGTGGTCCTCTCCACAGCAGATGTACACCACTCTCTGGGACCGCAGTGTCTTTAACAGAGCCGGAAAATACCGGTCTGAAAGGAGGGCACACAGGGGCACCCAGGGGGAGGAGAGAAATGTAAATATGAAGAGAAAGCTATTCTAGTGGAGGAATAAGATGCTTGTGTTATTACTATTCATATCATTCATTCTTCACAGGGATACACAGCAATGACACCAGAATAAATGTCCTCTAAGTTCAGTCCTTCACGTCTGTGCATCATGGCCCATCTCATCACATTAATTTCCATCATGAAATTAATGAATTCAATAAAAACACCATCAGTGAGTTCAGAGTTCATCTGCAGCACATGGCCACCTGAGGCGGGCTAGGTCATCTCCCCTCACCATTAGTGTCATTCAGTCCTAGTTGGCCAAACTTGTTGCGGCCCCAACCAAATACTGCCCCAGAGAACGAGAGGGCAAAGCTGTGCGCCCCTCCAGCGTCAATGTGGGTGAAGGGGACACCCAGCAGGGACTGGATGACCTGGGGGGATGAGACAGACGGCCCCACCATACCCAGGCCCAGTTGCCCGTACTTGTTCTGGCCCCAGGAGAAGACCTGGCCTCCTGGAGAGAGGGGCACAGGAGCACAAGGATATGAATTCCAGTCTTCCCACAAAACTAAAGATAACAGTGAGACTCTACAGTATGTCAGACATACTTATTCTAAGGAAGCATACTCAACAAACCAAAATCTATATAGAGCAGCCCAAGCTACACATTTCACATAATCTAAAATGTGTCCTTCAAATTTCTAGTTATGTTCTGTTGGTATCTAGTAGAATTATAGTAGTATTTGAAGCCTTACCAGATGATAACATTTAGCACAGGCATAACTGCTCTATCTATCCAGTGTCAGACTCAAAACATAGAATGGGTCTGGTCCTTCTGGTTTAATATAGCATTTTACTACCTGAGATGCTCATTTAAGATTGGTGGCATGGATCAAATCCTTTACTCAGTCTTCACGAGCTGCAAGGCCAAAATGTGAGTGTGATTTTAGAGATTTTAGTGTTCAACATAGAACTCAGCAGACACTATACCAGTCCTCCATTCCGAGGGGGTTGGGTCTGAGAATGTTAAGGAGAGCACAGGGCATTACTTTATGAGGTTAGTACGTCAGCACTTTCATACCCTTTACAGTTGAGCACCACTGTGAGACCATACAGACACCAGGCTCTTTGACACCACACAGAAAATACACCTTTCTTATTGGTGGACAGAGGTGTTTTATTTTCTGATATTGGGACACCATACAAATAGGTCAAATGTGATCCAAAGTTTGATGACTATTTTGTAACAAACTGCGTGGTTTTAAAAATCAGCATGATGATATAAAGTCGGCCATAAACAAGTTAACCATGATACCTCTGAAAACCAGAACGGATGTCCATGTACTGTGTGTAGACTGTGGTATAAGCCCTATGAATAGTCCAGAGATATACAAATAATGGACTCATTACAATCTGTTGTTTTCTTACAAAGCAGCAGCTCAGACGATGCTAACTCTTAATGGGGTCACACAAACCACATGCACACAAATGAAACCTACCACCTATGAATCAAAGAGCATGAGTTTAAGATCATGGGACTGGGCTGTCAAGTACCGTTCAGGACACCCACCTTTGGCAAGGGCAAGAGAATGCCGGTATCCACAGGCTACCTGCGTAATGCAGACATCTGATAAACTCTTGATGTTTCTGAAGTTAAGATAGAAAGGATGGTCATAATACAATGGTAAAAAAAGATCCACTCAACCTAATCTGCAGGTCCATCAAAGTTATCAGCCACGTAAACACAGGAAACATTCAGAGGAATGGGTCATAAGGAAGGCATGTTTCAGTCAAGTCAGACCCCTTTCTTGGGAAACTTCTTCATCTAGATAATGAGCTCTTCCCCATCAGTCTCAACAGTTGGCGTGACCCAGCACATTTTACAAACATGAAAACTAAAGAAGCAGTGTAACATGGGTCTCTTTTGTCCTAACACACTTCCAATATGAACACATTCGTTAATTTGGTTGTTATTGTTGTTTTTAATCAATGAATATGGGCTATCAGCAGGAATCAGTGCAGTGACGATAACACTGGTAACACACACCTTATTAGCCTGCATGCTTTTATTCAGAGAGACTTTCAGTGTTAATCATGTACCCTGTTTAGCCAATTGCTTTTATTCCGAGAGACTTTCAGTATGAATCATGTTCCCTCTGTTTGGCCAATTGCCTAAGCTAAGAGGTACTTCCTCTGAGAAGCAGAATGTGTTTCCTTCCCCGTGATCTTTCAGACAACCAACACGGATGATGACCTCTCTACCTTGGTACGCGGATAGATTCTTCAGAGTTGACAAAGCCCAGTTGGCCGTCTGACGCCAGTCCCCAGGCAAAGACCTGTCCCTTGTCATTGAGAGCGAGAGTGTGGGCCTCACCGCATGACAGCGCCACGATGATCTGAGCATCTAGGGCCACAACCTGTTCTGGAAAAACCAGGATCACCATCAGCACTAGAGAGGGCTGCTGTGCAATAGCAGTCCGTGACACAATATGTAGGCTATGGGAAAACACAACATCTTATTTGCCTGGTTCTTTCTTTAGCCTGATACAAATTTGAGTATTTAGTAAGTCTCCTGACTGCATATTATATAAATACTCCAGACCGGGAGACTAGAGAGAAACAAAACACATTAAGTGATTAAGTGTGATTTCCCCAAAACTTCTTCAAACTAAATTTTTACAATGGATACAAAAATTATATACATATATATATATATATATATATATATATATATATATATATATATATATATAATAAAAAAATAAAAAAAACATCATCATCAACATTTCAAATACTGCTTTAGCTCATTCACAGCTGTAAAATGGGGATTTTCTAGGCTACCTTGTATTTATTCCTATGTATGGATATATGAATAGCGACCAACCTGGTTTCTTGCGGGGCTTCTCGTGGCCCAGTTGGCCGAGGTCATTGCAGCCACAGGTGTACACCGTGCCGTCATCCAGCAGGAAGGCCGTGTGTCTGTGGCCACAGCCCACACCAGACAACCGCTTCCCCGAGAAGAAGTCGCAGCTGCGTGGCTCCACCACTATCTCCTCCTCAATACCGCCCAGGCCCAGCTGGCCATAGGAGGCGTTCCCCCAGCACAGCATCGCCCCAAGCCCCCACCACCACCACCTGGATCTGATTCCAGCTCAAGGTAGCCACTGTCCACTGTGTCCAGGCACGTTCAGTGCTGTCCTGGAGGTGGGGGAAGGAACAGAAATCATCAGTGTCCAAAAATAGTAACATTTTGAACTGCCACACAGCTGTAAGTGCTGAGTAACTCTTACAAGCAGCTATTTTACATAAGCCCAAAATGGAATTTTTTATTTGTCAGGGTCCACTGTTAAAAAGAAGTGATAATGTCAAGACGTCGTTTGCGATGAGGTTCAGCGAGACAAACTTAGATAATTTAAATGAAGGAGGTTTTTATTTTATTTTGTATTCCCCCTCTGACACCAAGATGACCAGAGAGCTTCTAGAACAACACAGAATACACGAGAGGGAAGTTAAATATGGTACGCCGCACCACTTAAGCAACTCCCAAATGGCTTGACTTTACCTACGCTATGTAATTGGATTTCTACGAAATGTGGCTGTGTTTGCATTGTTATGTAACACTATTACGTGAGTTTCCTGTAATGCCCAAATGAGCAATTACACGCTACAGATCTAACACTAGTCTAAAATGATGGAATATGACCAAACCTCCCAATCACAACATGAGTATTCACAGCGAAAGTAGCTACGTCCTCTGCAGACAGTTCCAACAGTCGAGGTGTAATGGCAGCAACACTCTACAAATATACTTCATGTTAAAATGTACACATTTGTGCAACTCTAATGGCATTTATGACAGGCTTATGAGTCAGCCTGTTCACGGACACAACTGGTTTGGATAACTTGTTGTGCGAAGTGCCAGATTTACTGGCAACTGCTGCCTTATTGCTCCTGGGTGGTGGCAGAAGCATGCGCGAGCATGCAACGGTCCTGTACACGAATTCATAATAAACCATGCTACCACAAGCCCAGTCAATGTCATACTACCAGTAGCAATTCACAGCATGATCGCGGCAAGTCTGTATTCTTATGAATTCTGAAAAGACTGCTGACAGCATGGTTAACGTTAGTTCTTAAACACTAGCTAGCTAAAATGCCCAGCCACAAATTAATTCTGCTTACCTGTTGCTAACTGCTGCTAGCCCTGGCCAGACTGTAACGTTACGTGGGTGCGATCCTAATAAAATGTGAGCTTTGCTCTTAGATTTCTCCCCCCTGAATTGTTCGTGATCTTTCGAACAACCACAACACATAGCACCCTGTCATCATTGCACTATAGTCAAAGCCACACGGCAGGGGCGGCGTGTAGTGACATCACTACACATTGGAAAACACGCGAACGCACTGTAATGTTCTAGACTATTTTCAGTCGGCGGATGTGACGATTTAAACATGGCAGGAAGTGGTGCAATGGTTTGAAAGAGGGTGTTGATGTGATATGGAGTTTAGCAAATGCACCATTTTTTTTTGCCCAGCTAGAGTTCACAGTAAGACCTTTAATTTTGTTTAGCTCTTCCAGCAAATATAATTTGATCCCTTCGGTAAATCACACAGTAGGTCTATATCATTACATTATGCTGAGACAAAGTATACGGTCCTTTATAATATACAGATACATAGAAGTCGCCTAGGCTTACATTAGAAAGCACATTAATTTGAGGTGTATGCCTTCATTTTGTCAGGCTTTGTGTGTGTGTGTGTGTGTGTGTGTGTGTGTGTGTGTGTAATGGAGCTGGTTGTGAATTGTCATATACTGACAAATTGTGAATTAGGTTGGCTTTATTACAACAGGCTGGTTCTTTGTCAGACCCTCTCCTGCGTCAAACCCTATGATAGCCATTCGTCATACTTTATTTTTACACAGACAGGGAATTTCCACCTAGGCCTGTGCGTAAGAGTTGCACCTGAAATTATTTACTGTTTAGAGCACTGTTGTACCTCATAATGTTGTCAAACCTGTACACCTGGTTCTTGGCAGGTATAAACACACCTCAGTTGTGCCTGGCACTCACAAGACCTACCCACACAGTGCTGCACACAAGAAGGCTTAGATAAAGAGACACCGATGTTGTACATGTTGGGGGTAAGTCGGTCACGGTGTTTGTAGACCATGTTTGTAGGTTGTAGGTTCTGTGGCAAATAGATCATATGTAGGCTTCATTTGGCTGTTAATGACAAACTGAAATTCTCAAAGCAGACCTGATATCCTACTTACTCTGTCTTTCTAACAGACTGTCGTTGGCCTCATCTGCATCATAATGTGCATCTCCAAAGGACTGAAACAGGTGAGGTTTTGTTTATTGTCATTGTTTTCTAGTTTCACCATCACTGAAAGAACAGTTTCTTGTGAGGTAGCTGTGAAAACACTCGGACATAAAGGTCTCTTAAGGAAACTAAATTCAATTTAAGACATACTTCCTTGTATTTTAAATGAACTGAAACAAGCCAGCACTTCCTCTATGCAGATACTCGCTAAAGATAAGACAGTCTTTATCTTTAAGTTGTACACACGTTGTTTGCTGGTACACCACCCCAATACAACATTTGAAGTATTCCGTGAATGGATCTTGACACAAGCTGCTCTTACAGCAAACACATTTCAAGGACAAACTTTCCAATCTCTGCCATATATACATACATTTCACTGTAAATAACCAGACTTTGTCATACTGAGGAATAAGAGGGATAACTATCTCCAGGGAGTTCTCTGTGATATTTAAATGACTGGACGTTTTAAATTAAAAAGAAAGTAATTGTTATGGGCCAAGGTAAATGTACAGTTGGCTTGTTGGCTTAGCATGTTTCTGTCATTTTTAGCATCAGTGGTGGTACTTTAGATACAAGAATCATACAATAATCTGTCCATGTTAGACATCTCATCTATTGTCTTTTGTACATTGTAAACAGGAAGATTGTTTAAAAAAGGTTTTGCTTAAGACATCTATTCACTGACATGAATATAGTATAGTGAGCTGCCCTCACCATGCTGTCAGGAGCACTAAAAATGTTTTATTGCAGAAGGACAGTAAGCATCCATCTCAACTGGCCAATAAAAAGAAGGTAAAAGAGTTGTGGTTATTTATATTATGCTTATATTACTACTACTACTACTACTACTAATAATAATAATACTAATACTAATACTAATACTAATACTACTACTACTAATAATACTAATACTAATACTACTACTACTACTAATAATAATAATAATAACAACAACAACCACAATTCAAAAAGTTAAACTATTAATGTGTGTATATTTATTGTTTCTTCAACTCTGCCTTTCAGAAGGACTGGAGTGAACAGGACCTGTTCCTGCTGACCAGGATCCTGACCATCGGGCTGGTGGATGCAGATCCCACCACCCTGCACCACCTGAAGGAGTTCAGAGACCTTAGGGGAAGTTCCACGTGATACTGCCTCACTAACACGCCTGGGCTTTTGTGCCAAAGACTACTCTACAAGGGCCTCTCTGGGAACAAAAGAGTGTATTTGGAACTGTTTTTGACTAAAGGAAAAAAATAACCTTTGAGAGGATCAGTTCCTGACTCAACACTCAACACTCAACAGAAGATCCCTCTATGGATAATCCAAGTGAAAATGAAACGGTGAAATGAAATGACACAATCACTGTTTGGCACAGACAGAGAGTCTGTCTATTTCTGACATACGGGGGAAACGCAATTGTATTTTGATATAAGGGTTCAATACCTAGTAGTTGCATTTTTACTCAAAGCAACAATATTATGTGAAACATGGCTGATCTTGATGTCAAATAATGATGAGGAGATATTCACCATTAGACTGAGTTTACTTTGATATACCTTTGATAATATCCTTTACAAACTGTGTTCTTTACGCATCAATGTGTGTTTGTGTCTGGAACATAATTTAAAATCATGTATTTAAGACACTGACATGGAGAGCTTATGCGGAGGGGTATCGGCACGTGGCAAATGTGTCAATAAATATCCCAGGAATCCCATCTCTATGCTTTCCTCTTGACCTTCTGCGTTTTCCCTGAGAAAGTTCCAGGAGAGAAGAGAGTGGAGAGAAGCAGATCCCAACATGTTACTTCAATAAAGAGCCTCATTGTAGACATGCCAAGATATACTGTCACATGACCATGGTTCATTCACGTACCCCAAATGCAGCTGTTCAGGGTCTGCCCCAGCAGATAAAGCAGAGTCACCACGGTCATGTTGAAAAAGAAGAAGCCTATCAGTCCAGCTGGACTGAACAAAGAGAGGAGGGGATACACCCAGATACCCACACTCAGGTACACCCAAATCACCCTGGGGAAATTTAAGGGCAGTTAGGCAGTGACAGGTACACAACACAGAAGGAAAGAACACAACTAACTGTTTTCATATGGTTTCTTGCTGAAAGCTGATTTGCTATCTTATGTCTAAAACTATGCTGTAGAACTTGATGAAACAGTTGTAATGCTCTACATGTTAACACTTGCCTTGTTTTGACCAAGTAGCTAGGTACATGAGTCACTAGCTATGTAACCTCCCTTCATCTTACCTAGTAAATTCCTTAAATGCTGAACATTTACTTTCTTGCTTTTAGTATTACTGGAAAAGTACACATTTAATATTAAATATGGCAGTAGTCCTAAATCGTGCAACATTGAAGTATACAAATTATAATTTATTTTGTTATTTAATTATGATTTTTTTTTTTACTATTTCACACCACCTACCAACTTAAGTAGGCAAGCCCTACAACACCTAATGCCGTCATTCCTGTTTTGGTCTTTGGATAGGCATGAGGTTGTAGCAAAATCTCTCCAATTAGGATTGGTAACACAAAGGTGTGCTGTAAAATGACAGGTTAAACATGTTACACAAACAAGTAGGTTAAAGATGACAGTGTACATCCTGTACAATTACCACCATGAAGATTTTGTGAGACTGCACAGTTTTATGGGGAAAGAACACAACCAAAAGCATATTCACATTATGAAATACTTGTGAATATCTACCAGCTATAGATGTGTATGGAAGGAGTCTTTTGGGTATTTTACATGAGTACAGACCATTGCATGGTTTATCCAGGGAGGGAAGAAATTGTCCAGAGATGCAGGGTAAACGAGTTGCCGGTCGTATGCAAAGATCGACCAAAACAACATGACCACAAACTATAAAGACAGAGCACATGTAGTATGAAATAGGTCAGATCTGGGACATGTAGAAATATTTTACATACAGACATACATAACATACAGATATATATTTTATGTTGCAGTCTCCCACAGACGGGTGTAATCTGATGAATGACGCTGACTGAATTCAATTCAAGGATTTCAATCGGGGTTTTCAACTGGGGGTCCGCGGCCCCCTGGTGGTCCGCGACGGCATTGCAGGGGGTCCGCGACATGCATGAGTTCACCATTGTTTTTTTTAAATAAATTCGCTTTGATATTTCAACACATTTGCAAATTACTCTTGAATATTGTGAAAAATATCTAAAATAAAAAAAATATGTCTAAAATAATATATTATTCAGAACGTACAGTCTCGTGCGCGAAGTTGCCAAGCCTATTGAACACATGCAACAGAGGTTGCGTGATTTCAAAGGACAGCAGACGATCATGAGAGAGTCCAAAAATAAGTGAAAAAAGTGCAAAATGCAAAAAGCCCCATACAATTGCAGAGCATTTTATTTTGCCAGCAGCTGTAGACATGATTGTTATTGACCACCGTTATTCCAATCAGTTATATTTTCATGTTTTCTCAACATGTCAGCTACATATTTAGTCAGTATGTATATTGATGTACATATGGTTAAGTCTGAGATGCAGTACAACTACAAACTGCAATTTCATTTGGTTTTCAATTCTTAAGCACTGAAAAACAACCGTTTTTTTTTCCTTTTTTTACACAGTGGGAATATGTTTATCTAGATTTGTTTGAGGTTTTTAAGTAGATCTATCTAGATTTGTTTGAGGTTTTTAAATATAACCAACATGGAAAACCAAATGTTAAAACTTCCTTCTATCCGTATGCACGCACGCAGGCACGCAGGCACACCAGTGGGCCGCAGATTACTTTCTTGCCAGAATGGTGGTCCCTGGGACAAAACCAGTGGAAAACCCCTGCTATTGCAATTGCAGGTTGCAATTTTCTGTTATTACCGCAAATGAAAAACACTAGGGGCGTATTCCAAGTAGCCTATGTAGTTTAGTGACAAACCTGAGCAAGTTAACTCAGAGTATGTGGTACATCTCCTAATAGAAGACCATATGGCGTCATTCTCCTAGCAAAGCAAAGCTACAGTTAACTTATCCCTGTTTATTTTTCACTAAACCATAGGAATACCCCCCTAGAGCAGGGGCGGTTTTGGGCACGGGCGAACCGGGCAGGCGCCCGGGGCGGCACTTTTTCATGACACGTGGAGGGCGGCACCAGCACTTAAAAAAAAAAAAATCATCTGGGCCGCGAAGCGGTTTTCTATTATCTATCTCATATCACTGTGTGGGGAAGTGGCAAATAATTCTGTGTAGAACCGCCACTGCCCTAGAGGGACGAACTGTTTACCCTTTTCCCAGCTGTGTTACATATAGTTCTCAAATGTCACCAGTAGGGGGCGAGATAACACTACAGATTGGGACAACACAGAGGAGTGTTGATGTTATCAGTGTTGTAACTGCGGTGTCTAGTAATATATTTTAAATTTAAACATGTGATGACTATTTCAGTATAATTAAATCAGCAGTTTTTGCTGGTTTTACGGTCTTTGTATTCATTTAAGGGCCCAAATATCAGCCTCTTTAAAAAGTACAACAGAGATCATATAATGTACATACCAAATGTTAGAAACTGTATTCAAGAGAAGTTCAAGAGAAGCATAATTGTTTGCCAAAACAAGATGAATAGAGCTCACTCTCAAAACATTTTTCAGTCTTTGTGTTTGGGGTGTAGTTCAAAGAGGGTACTCACCATGCCTACTGGGAAGGCATAGATTGAGAAGAGCAGGTCCCTGGCCACACGCAAGCCTTTCACCGAGGACTGGAGGTCATTCAGTGCAGCCAGGCCAAAGAACACCATCTGGAGAATCTGACATGCAAGCAGTGCCACATACTCCATGTGACTTTCATTGTACTGGGTGGTGTCACTGAAACCTACTTAAAAAAAACATGCTAATATACGCCAGTCTTACACAAGATGATTGAACTGATGTTTTTCAGTGCCCGTCACCACTAAATAGTATGTGTAGCACTCACACACACATATGAATAAAGTATATCTTCTCCAAACAGGGGATTTAGTTTCTGCCATCACTTGACATAATGGTATGAAAATCCTTTCATTTCTTTTCTTTTCTTGGCATATAAATAATTTATCATACTAGTCTTAAGAATGCCACAGAAGTTCTCCTACCAGGTTTAAGAATGTCAGGTATTTCCAGGGACCGCCATAAACAAATATCCCAGGTGGAAGGTCTTCATCTCCTTTGGCGTAAAGTGACTGTATGACAAATGCATACCAGCTAAAAGCAGCAAGGTGGTAGATCTTCTGCACAGCTCCACTCATGTTTGATAGTCCAACTGCTTCTTCCTTCCTGGTTCTGTCTAGACTCTCATCTGAACAGTGGTTCTATATGTACCTCCTAATAGCAGGCAAACTATGTGTGTTTCTCAAACAAAATGTAGCACTAAATAGAGGGGGCCTTTGAGAAGGAGCCTGCCGTGGAAAATCCTTTTATTTGAAGATTAGCATGATGTGGTGAACGCTAATTACGAGACTGGTCAGAGAGCTCACAGGGTACTAACACAAAGACCTCGTTGTTCCGTCTTTCACAACCAGTCAGCTTTTGAATATGACGTCCTGAGCAAGTGTTAAAACTTTAGACTGAAATAGTAAAGAGGACAATAACTTGTGCAACTGACGACCAAATATAAATACAATATCCTACTGAAGAAAACTGTCAGAGAATGAACCTATGAACCCTCATTGGAAAATGCAGTCATGGTATTTATGACCTAACTGACATTTGCAACTAATTTGACATTTAAAACTAGTCCGTTACACAAGCACAGTGTAAAATTCCTAAAGCATGACTAAGATAAAGTCATTAATCTGCCCTCCCCTTTTAAGAAGTACAGTACCCCTACACATTAGTCTCAATTTAAATGTGTCTTCTTTTGCAAAAATACAGGCAAAACTTTGGAGCAGTGGAGAGCAGATTAACATGAAAAATATAAAAATACACAGAATGTGACACAAATGAGCAAAAACCATAGGTTAATTCCTTAAAGGTAATCTTTTTTTATTACTGAATATAGTATCTAGTATCCATATAGTATCCACCCCATCTATCCCATCCCTTTTATATATACATATGGAATTAAACAAATATGCATTTAAATCAGCTGTAGTAGATAGTTATCAAGACCAAAGCAGGATGAGATGTGATTCAGAAATAGAAAATAAAAATAAAAGTAGAAAAGCTTGTGCACATTGCAGCTCGGACATCATTGTGTAGTTGTGTACATAACTATGATTATTCATCGCTGATTGTTTTGTTGATCTTGATGTCAAAAATGAAGTAACAGAAGATAAATAATAGGGGTTTCCTATAAAGGCTCAGGTAAGATATTGAGACGCTTAACATTTGATTTAATTCTGATAGTACTCGCGAAACACAATTGGTGCTTTGTTCGTTAAGGTAGCTACAAGTGGATACTCTTGCTGCAAATTCACCTCAGTTTACAACTATACTTTCATGTAAAGACTGAGACCTGCTGAAACAATGGAGTAAGGTACTGATGTTTGGCTGGTGAAACATGCAGCAATGACATCATTCCCTCACAGATGAATGAATATAATGACCATCCACAACGGTAGTCACGGATTCCTTCATTGTCTATCTATACAAATGAGGATGGACATTAAAATTGCCATTAGGTATTAAAAAGCATGGTCCTGAACCTGTAATTAAAGGTCAATGCTTCAGTGTTTCTGGGATTTATCAGATACTGTGCTCAGGTCTTGTCGTCTATTCATTTGCTAGTCAGCCAAAACATAAAGAACATCTTTTATGGAAGTCATTTAAAAATGTAACACTGCAGTTCAGTTAAAAAATACAAAAACAGGTCTCCGGACTCCAGTTTTTACTTCAGCCAAATTCTGACGTAGTTCTTTGAGAGAACCAAATCACTCCCGGTACAGGGATGTCACACTTGCGTGACATGCAGGAATCCTTGATCAACATGCTGTAAATCCTCATGAGACTGCAGGAAGCTTTCCCTTCCATAATGATCAATTGTCCATGCTACCTGGCTTCATGATGTCTGATTCCAAGGCCTGAATTGTCATCCATATCCCATGATCATTCAAAACTAGATGGCCTGTGTCAGAACAAACAATGAATGCTAAAGTTATAAAATATCAATTTGATATCAATCAAAACCCATTTCTTTGACACATCAACTTGGCAGATGCCACTGGTTAATAGAACATATTGATGTTATATAATGATCAAAGTGTAATATACTGTACATGTTATGGTTTACTTCGATGGATATTACATTGAAACATATCTAACATGTAAGAGGTTAAAACTTCACAGGTAACGAAATGCATTGCCTCTATTATACTGTGTTACTTACCTCAAAGCGACTGTAGACTCTTCTTTCCTTTCTCTTGCTGTCCAAACCAGTTAGTAACCTATCGCGTTCCTTCTTGCTCATATGAGTGTTCCAGGACCTTAATCTGCTGGTTAAATGTTCGTTGCTATCTTCTTGAGGTTCCTTTACTTCATCTTCTTTAGCATCATCTGTGACTGAAAGGTTCTGCTTGGCAGTTCGGCTTTGACTATTGGCTGATATCTGCTCCAAAAGAACTTTGGTGTCATCTCTGAGGTTACTGCAAGACAGCACATTGGCAGTGGATGACTGGTAACGACTGGGATGACTTTTGGTCGGTTCTGCAGAGGGAGATTTTTGTTCTTTTGGCTCTTCTGAACTTGGTGGGGTCACAGTGTCTTTAGTATTTAGATATGTGGTGGTGCTAAGCTCATCTACAGGTGACTCCTCACACAACTTAACTGTGTCTGCTGTGGGGTGGTCCCCATCCACTGCTTTTGCATCACTTTCAAGCTGCCCCCCATTGACAGCTTCATCAAAGCTTGAGGTTGTGTTGGCAGAAGTGAATGACCTGCTTGATTCATCTGTAGGCAAAGCTGGCTCTGCAAAAGTAAGATCAGAATTAGAACTATCTCCTGAGACAGTCATGACTGGAGATGAGGGGGCCTCTGCATGGGGGGGATCAGTAGGGTTGGGTGTTTTGGGGCCTGGACTTGTTGGTACACTAGATGTTGTTGCCATTTGATTGGCAAGGGGGGCTGATGGTGTGGTAGCCATGGGAGGAAGGCTACTGTCAGTTTGTTTAAGATCTGAAAGTAGACTTGACTCCAATGTTTTGACATCACAGGGTGAACTTAACTTTGTCTGGGTAGCTTCTAACATTGGGCTAGTGCTTGTAGGGGAAGATATAGGATGTGAACTGGGATGAAGTTCTGTGGGACTATCCAATGTGCCAACTGCTGGACTCATGACTGACCTGGGGGATAGGATCCCCACCTGTTGTACAGGACTTACAGATGGACTTGTCTCTGAAATGTTGATATTAGAGGGAAAGTGAGAACTGGACTCGGTTAGGGGTACTGCTTCTTTTGGGCTGGTAGAGATTGCCTTGGGGGAAGAGCAACCCTCATTTTGGGTCAGATTTGGAGCAGGACTTGCCTCTGATGTTTCAGGATCATATGATGAACTGGAGCCCTCTGTAAAAACATCAACTACTGGAGTTGTTTTTGTTGGGGAATAATGTGGATGTACAGTTCCTTCTGATAGGTCCAAATTAAGAATTGGGCTTGTCTCTGCTATTTTGGTCTCAGTGGATGAACTGCATTCTGTTGGGGCAACATTTGCCATTGGATTAACCTTTTTTGGGGAGGAAACTGGAGACTGGTCTTCCTCAGTTTTGACAGACGCTGAATCAGAACTTATCTTTATTATTTTGATATCAACAGGTGATCTGAGCTTTGTTGGAGGAACCATTGCTGCTTGGGTAGCTTTTAGTGGGGTAGAATTTTTTTTCCGTTTTTTTGCAGTTTTTGTTGTTGCACGAGTGCTAGCAACTGGGCTTGTTACTGTAGTCGCAGGAGGTATGCCTGCCTCAGCTTGTAGTGATCTGGTCGGGGAAACCATTGCTGTTGAACTAGGTTTTGTTTGGGAAGAAAGTGAAGCCAAGCTGGAGTCCGTTTTTGTTGGAGAATCAACAGTGTTAACATCTGGACTTGTTAATGCTGTCTGGAGGGGTGGGCTATCCTTGGTTATGACAGTGCCTGCAGCATTATTTACTTCCACTGGTGTGTGAAGATGTAAATCCACTGGAAACTTTGTCAGGGAAGAGACTGGAGCTAAGTGGTGCTCTGTTGAAACACCAGGGGAAGAGACTGGAGCTAAGTGGTGCTCTGTTGAAACAGCTCCAGTTGCTGAGCTAGAGTTTGCTGGAGATGATATCAATAACGTACCAGGTTTAGTTGATGAAGCCTGTCTTGTTGAATTGCATTTCTTTAATTTCGATCTATCCTCTTTTGAAGAGCTTCTTTGAGGTGACCTAGTTTTGATGGAGGAAGATAGTGGAGGCAAAATGGGTTCAGTAAATTTAGACTCTTTTTGAGGCAATGGTAATGGCCTGACTTCAGTTGGGGTCGGAGTACAAGGTGAGCTAGGGGCTGTTGTGAAACATTCTGCACCTGAACTAATTTCTATTGATGAGGAGCATGAGGAAGAGTCTGAGTCTACTTGTTTGTTGCTGGGGTTTGAGCAAGAGCCCCCTTGGGAGTCTTCAGCTGTGGAAATGGATTTGACAGGGTGCGAGATAGGGCTGTGTGCAGACTGACCAGCATTTATTGGTAAACTAGGTAAAGTGGAGTCTGCTGGAACTGGTTTATTAGGTAAATCTACTTTTTCAGAGGCAGAGGTCTGCTTTTGTGATGTCTGGTCTTGACAGGACAAGATTACTTCTTTGGGAATATCTTTTAAGGGTAACCTTATATTAGTGGGAACAGAACTAGTTGAGGAGGTACATTGGAGTTTTGCAGGCGCTTCAGCATGCATCTTCTTCAGCTCCATTTTCTCAGTGTCTGTGGCAGTTTGAGAAAACTCAGAACTGGAGGAGCTAGATTGTGCAGAGTTGCCTGACAAATCCTTCACTGCATGGCTTTCTGGAACACTTTGAGTTTTAAGTGTCTTAGCATCGTCATCCAGCACTTCTGCTTCTCCTGCAGGTAATGGCTTTGAGAGTGAATCTGTGCTGATTTGTTTTAGTACTGAAACTTTTTCGTTAATTGCAGAGGTGTCCTCAGTCTTGTCTGGCTTTTGAGAAATGTGTCCTTTGATGATCTCCGCAGACTTCGCTGCTACCTGCTCAGCTTTGCGTTGAGCAGCTAACTCTCTGAAGAAACGCAATCTGCTATCTGGGTCAGACAAGTCTAACATGGCTGAGGTTGTCTGCTGAACTTTAGACTGAAATTGAAGTGAGTTAGATTTGTCCCCCATTGTAAACGAAGCCTGTCTTTTAAACGAGATATTCTCCAAATGTATTCCAGAAGCTGTGTCACTCTGTCCCTTTGTAGAATCTTGTGTTTTCACTAATTCTGTTGTGGGGTTAGTAGGTGTGATGGGCTGCTCAGATCTGCTCGTCTCCTTGTCCAAAGAGCCAGGAACAGCTAAGATAGACGACACTTTTGATAATTCACCCCTTTGATTCTGATCATCGGTTTTATTTTGCCCACAGGAAACATCGTCCCCCTGAGACCGGTGCTTTAAGCGTGACCTGAAGAGACGTGAGTTCCTTAATTTGGAGGCCGGAGTGGGTTTTGGTCGATTCCCGACAAGTTCTTCTTCTGTTTCACAGGATTCCATTGCCCTCACACTAGCCACCACTGCAGCCTTTTCAGATGAGGTGGTGCTTGAGAAATCATTGGTTTCAACTGATGTTGTTTTCTCTGCGTCTGGTTCTCCACACATGACAGGCAGAACAGGTTTGGGGTTTGGTGATGACTCACTTATAATGGCTGAAGGCATGACAGGGAGCTCTCTTTTGCCAGGTTCAGGAGCTGAATCAAGTGACTTTTCCTGTAAAAGAACAGAGGATTTATTACAGGGAACAGGATCAACAAGAAGAATTTATGAACTAGAAACGGTGGAAACTGTATCAACACGTCTTTTTTCCTTAAAAGAAACTATAAATATGAATGATGTAAAGTACCTGTGAAGGGAAAAAAGGACAACAAAGTTGTGTTTGAGCATGTTACCTTGAGAGTTTCCATAACATTTTGAGGTTCTGAGCTGGAGATGTTTGAGCCAGGGTGAGGAGATGATGTACACTTAGCCACAGCAGGCTCTTGTAACCTCTTCTGTTCAATCTTCTCAGCATCTGTGGCAATTTGCGGCAGTATGTCATGAATCTGGCTTGGTGTGGCAGCCTCTGATGTGACACTCAAAGTATCCACTAACTTTGTATCTGAACCTTGTTCCTTGATAGGAACTTTGTACTTGGTTGCTTTGAAGGATTGTGATTCAGTTGTTGCATGCATATCTGTTGGATGATGTGAGACTTTTAAAGTTGGCTTCTGCTCTGCAACACTGTGGCTTCCATCAGAGGCACAGCTCACTGTTTTATCAGGCTCTTTACATGGTTTCTCTGAGATGCCTTCGACAGACTTGGCCTCTACTTCAGCTTTGCGTTGGGCAGCCAACTGTCTGAAAAACTGTAGCCTACTATCAGGGTCATTCATATCTACCATGAATGATGATGTTTGCTGCAGATGACTAGAGGGGAGCTCAACTGGCTTTGATTCCTCTCCTTTAGCTATAGTGGATTGCTTTTTCAAAGGTTTCTTCTCTAAACCTTTCTCTAGAACCTCAGGACTTTCCTCTTCTTTTGACTCTGCTGGTTTTGCCAAATTAAAAAGAGATCTGTGCTGTTCCACGTTTGAACTGAAGAGAAGTGAGTTCCTCAGTCTTGATGCCCTGTGAAGAGTTGGGTTTGGTCTCCTACGGAATGGTTCATCCTTCGTTACATTCATTTCTGCTGGTGGCTTGTCTGTCCCATCCTCTACCTTCTCACTCTCTGTGGTATATGATGAATCTGTAGCAGCTGATATGCCTTTGTTGTCTGTTTGCATTGAAGGATGATTTTTCATATCACCCGGCTGAAAAGGTTTCTTATGGTGTGAAGAGAGGACAGCTGACGGCAGCTTCAACTCTCTTTGGCCTATTCTAGGGACTAATGGGTCCAGATCACACAGCTGTTCCTGTGAAGAGAAAGGGGAATCATCTCCTGCGTCTGATCCCTGAAATGGCCCAGTGTCCTCTGAAGATGCATCATCGTAACCACTCAGATATGAATGGATCCTCCACTCTCGCATGCCCTTCTTCGCAACAGCATCTCGGGGCTTGCGTTCCGCAGTGGGCTCCATGTTGAATCTTTTCTGTTCGCGTGGGCTAAGCGGTGTTGGGGAGCTCTGGGCGGCATGTGGCTGACCCAAACACTGCATCCGTCGCCTTGACTGAGAGTAAGGACCTTCTGGCACCATCAAATTCCCAGATCCCTGCCCCATCTCCACAGGAGGATTGGACTCTAAGAATTTAAGTACATGGTCATAATTGTCTACTTGATCTATTGAAGGTGGGCCTCCTGGCTCCGAATACTGGTCTGAGTGCTGATATCGCTGGGTCTTAAATTTGTCGTAGGGATCATAAATGGGCTCTCGGCTGGTTCTCTCAAAGTGATACTGGTCCCTGTGTGAGTGGGTGCTCTGCGTCTCCATGGCATCAACATTCTGCCTCTCCCTGTGCATCAAGTACTGCTGATAGTAGCCACCAGGGGTCCCTTCCCCATAGCTTGACCTTCTTAAGATGTCCATTCCAGAAGTATCTGGCCTGTTAGTCAAGTATTGCTGAGAAGGGTGCAAATTAGCCTGTGGTGGTAACATCTGGGCAAAATCCTCCCTCCTTAAAGGAAACAATTTAGGATCCATATGGCCTTCATAAAGGTGTCCAGCCCATTCTGCATTGTACATGCCCACCTCAGGTAAATATTCCTTGGGTTTCCTGGGATACACCTGGTGTGTTTTTTGTAGGTCAGACCTAGAGCTATATTTCTGTACGGGGACAACAGCACTCTCAACTACAAGTGGCTCAGACTGGGCATATAGAATCCGGAATTCTTCATCAAAGGTGACCACAAGCTGGCCCAGGAATAGATGGGCTAAACAACGGTGGAGCTTCTCAAATGACCACATAAAACTGAAACAATGGAGAAATTATCAATCAAATTATTCCATTCACCAGACAACATTTAATTATAATATAAAGCACAACTTCCTTTCCATCCCCAGAATGAAATAAATCAAACTCAAACTTTGTCTGTTTTGGATGTTAAACATTTGTATGTAATGTCTAATTATCATACTGACTTAATTTCAATAACAAAATGAGAGTGACAACTTTCAAAAAGTATTTGTTCTCAGAGGATGACTATGCATATTCACTGCATAGTCACTAAAGAACCTTAGACCTCTAAATGGTTAATATAAGTAATTGACTAACTCTGTGCATGATGAGCATTCCCAGACCAATCTAAATGTCACATTGCTTGCAGCAAAATCCTGAATCAATTCTATGACAAAAGATAATCCTGTCAGCTTTGCCTTAAATACTTTCCCACAATAGCCTGTCCTGGCAGCTTGCCAATTTATTTTGAATACATAAAAGGCAAGCCACCTTTAAAATGTGGCTTCTGGAAAGAGTAAAACCACGTACCTGTAGTTGCCACCTAGAACAGCCCTGCTGTCAATTAGCATGAAACGCTCCATCATCTGTCCTTTGATTAACTTCCCTGTGCGGCAATAGTAGTTGATGCCAGACACTGTTCTAACACGCATGAACTGGAAAAAAGAAAAAAGAAATCAAGAATATAATTTTCATGGTGATACATGGGGAAATAAATGCTCAGAATATCAGTTATTGCTTTTCAGTTTGCCAAGGCAATCCATTGCTGTTCTTTATATCACATGATCTTAAAGAGAGCTCAAAACCCTTGCTGCAATCTTTAAGATTTCTGCCCTCTAGGTGGCAGCAATGCACCCCAAACACCCAGTTAAATACAAATTCACAGTTTCTCTAGAGTCGAACATTTTCCATTATTAGAGTAAGAGTATTAGAAGAAACACAAACTACAAACACAGTGGATATATCTTGGTAGCTCAACACAAACTACAAACTCAGTGGATATATCTTGGAAGCTCAACACCCAATTTCAGTTAAGGCTATGGCTGAGATTTATCTTGTAATGGCTCAAAATATTCAGCACATAAACCAATCACTTATCACAGCATAATTAACTGTACGAATAGTGAGTACGGATATGCTTAAACACAATAGGTAAATGACAGAAAATACCATGTCCAAGTTCATTAGTTCATAAGAAGACTCTGACCACTCACTTTGATTTGATTCAGATCAACTCTGCAGTGTGCCACCATGTCTGTAAAGTGATGGGCATTTTGGTCATCCAGCAAAATGTAAACAGCCACATTGCGCATAGCTGCCTCCAAGAGATCCGCAAAAATATCAACATCTGTGAAAATGTCCATAGCCACCGCAATAACCTGCAAAACAGACCCCCACACATAGCCATTAAATCTGGTCATTTCATTTAAAATTAGAGATGGTGATATCTATCAAATATGCACACAAAACAATTTGGCTAAATAACACGCACAATTAGAATTACAGAGAAATGTATGTAATTGAAGTTATCAAAGTTCCATGTAATTACATACTTAATGATAGTCATCAATGATAGTCAAAAGATCAAAGACCACATAGTGTCCTACAGGATAAAACCACACAGACTTGATAATGAACTCTAATGCTATGTCAGCAGTTATAGGACTGCACACATCGACTGTATATAGAGTAATTGAGTATACAGAGGATATGGATCAACCGGTGAAACCACTGCATGATGAAAGGAGCTACCTTTACATGATTACAAGGACCAACAAGAGACAAACACACAAATACTTGACAGTTGTAAAGACAAATTGAGGGACCTACTAGTTGTGCATCTTTGATAAGCCTGCGGGCCTGTGTCTTAATGCTCGGCATGGCTGGGTCCGGTGGGTTCACAAATGTGGCAAACTCTGTTGGGCCCACGAACTGGAGCTGCTGGGGCCACCCCAGGTCCAGGCTGGGAGCCTCCAAGTCCGACTGCATAGGCCAGTACGTATCCGAGGAGCCTTCTGATCCCTCGTCACCCTGAGAGGCGGCATCAGGTTTATCCATGTGACGAGGACCCTGTACAGTACTTTGAATGTGCTCAATCTCAAGCTTGGAGAGGAAATCCACAACGTCCGACGACTGTAGGAACTCATGGTAGCCATCCAGGTCGCGTTCCACAAGCGCATCAATAGCCAGACGGTATTCCTCACGATAATGAGGGGGTAGGTAGTTTGGATCCAGGGGGTTATCCCCTGCAGATGAGCACTGGGATCTGTGAGCCATGATCTGGTCACAGGGAGACAGGGACACAGTTTTTTTGTGCAACATGCCTGGACTACCTTGAGACAACAGACATTAATATCCTATATGCCAGAAAGCTAAACATACTTAACCTAAACTTCAGGTGCAAGCACCAGATCATCTAAAAAGAAATTTGTTGTAAGGCTAATTTTGAACATATGTAATTGTTCATTATTCAAAAACATATTGGCCAAAATCCAGTGTCTGTTGCTTCCCAAGGCATATGCAACAGGTTCCATCTGCAGTTTATAGGGCATGTAGGCTATGACTCGGAGGATAACTATTCTGTCTGATGGAATTTGCCCTGTATTTCTATTCTAAAATCCATTTTAGAGGGTGTGGCGACACCACTTGTGAAACTGAGACCGACCGCAATCTTTTCTCAGAAAACATAACCAATTTTTCAACATTGTTTCACATTCATAGTTATCTCTTGTGACGACTAAAACCTTTCAGTTTAAAGCATTACATGAGTCATCAAGCATACCGTCAGAAGTTAAGAAGTTAGAGCTCGTGAGACTTACCAGCGGTTGAGACGACTATAGACTATTTCTCACACCTCACCCGGCATGTGATTTGCTGTTATGAATACATGATGGTAGACCTACCCTACACCAAGACTGTATTATTGTATTGGAACGGCATCTCATAAGGAACGAAGTTTCGTCTATGCCCCGCAAAACCAGTTTCTACTCGGGTTAGTTACTTTCCCAGCCGTCAACGGGGAGTAGTGTGAAAAAGCCACCGCTGTCTTCTGCGTTGCTTGCCCCGCCCAGGCCCTGAAAACCACGAATTAGAATGTATCCAATCACGGAAACAACCAGTTCAGTCGTCTCACTGATCTGGCAGAGAAGCACGGCCTCACTTTAGACAGAAAACAACGTGAACTTTGTTGAACTTTAGGTTGGCCACTTAATGCTACAGACCACTTCGAACTAGGCTACCAATAGGCTATAGCCTACTTAGCTAAATCATCCGGCCTACTCTATGCCACTGGTATCTGTATGAAATATTTGTCTTGCACATTGCTAGCTTGAATTACGGTCAAAGTTGCCTAGAATGTAGTTTCACACTTTTCGGAGGTGCCTCGGCCTATCTGTGCCGACCGTAGGCCTATAATCAGCAATCATAATAAGAACATCAACCACAATAATAATAAAAATGATGATAATAATAATAATAATAATAATAACAGTGACCAGGTCTAAAAGCAATTACAGAACAAAATCGTTTTGTTCATTATCGAATAGGATAAAGGTTATTTTGTTTGAAGCCATAGGTTTTCAAATGCCGATGGTTGAATGGTATTGCCATCCGCAGTTCAAGGTGGTCATGAGCTAGCCCTAGCCTAATTTATATGCATGAAATGGCAAAATCTTTTGCCACTACGGTGTGCAACAGGTGTTTTAAGTATGTTATTACATACGTAAGTATGCTATAACATAGCCTACTGTGTTAATGAGATTATGCTTTTTTGTGATTCGTGTACTTTATAAAGCAGTCTAGAATTAGAATTTCACCCTCTTCCCTCTCTCCAGGCGTTACCTTGGTGACCAGCACGCGTTGAGGAAGTGGGGTGAAGAAATAGAAAAGGTGCATTTTCTTTACACACAAGTAGCTATCACCTATAGCGGATATGTTTTATGTTTTCGAACGTTAGTTTGTGTTTTGGCGAGTGTAATTCTCTTGTCTAATCAGTGTAGACACTACTTTTTCAAATAGTTTTCCAACGAGTAAACATGAGCTCCCGCAATGTAAAACAACCTGCAGGGAAAGCTGCAGTGAAAGCACCCGCAAAGAGCACCGGTAAATCAGGTAATCTAAGGCTATCTAGATAACGTCTAAAGGTCTACAGGGAGACGACAAAGGCAGTTCTAAAAAAAATTTGTAAGACCGGCATATATAAATTAGTTTAGGATAAGTTTGAGATTTTTATGTATTCATTTATTTTTTGCTGTTGTGTTTATTTATTTGCTTGTGTGTGTGTGTGTTTGCATTATGTAGGATCTGGTGCCCCCCAACAGAAAAAAACTGGAGCATCTCACTCCATCCAACCTAAGGGCAAGACAGTCAAGTCAAACCCTCTGGCACATTCAAACAGAACAGAGCCAACAAAGAAATTAAGTACGGACCAGTAAGGCTAGTTCACATGAATTGAAACTTCCAATGAATCAGCCATTACTGACTTAGATGTCCATGTCCATAGAGGTCATTCTCTTCACCCTCTGCCATATTCAGTAACCATAAAGATGGTGCAGTATGGCCATTCATTTCTTTTTTGAAAATTTTGATATGTCAGTGTTCTTTCCCCAGAATTGTTAAACCAGTCGGAAGTCTTCTAAATGTCAAAGCTGAAATACAGTGAGCACTACTTAGCAACTTTGCCTGGAAACATTATGTCATTTCTGATGTCATTTAAAAGTTATAGAGTATATGTATTTTATGGGTGGGTGAGGTGCATTGGGAGAATACAACAGATTGAGTCATTTTGAGAGTTTGACTGGAAGCTTGTAATGAGCTCTTGTGAAGGATCAAGGACTTTATCCGAAGAGCTGAATTCACAAGGCTGTGTGGCAGGAGTATGTCTTTGGTGTCCTGGCCTGTGCTTACAGTTGGAATAGAAGATAGTTCTCCTCTTTCACGTATGTCATGTGGCATCATATATCACAGCCATACTTGAAGGACGCCAACAGGGAGCAAAATGAAATACAGCAAATGATGTAATTTAGCTCAAGTGCAGGCATGAAAACAATATCTCATTGTTACACTGCAGGCACTGCCAAGAGCAGAAAGGAGTGTCGAGGGCTCTGGTACAGTAAAATGTGAAACACATGAATGTTAACCTTCTGAAATACCAAAGCCGGGAGTTGTTTGTCAAAGGTGCTACCTCTAGCCCAGTTTCTGCTTTATGTTCAATGTGTCTGGAGCCTACTGGAGGGTTAAACATAGAAGTGTATGTAAGAAAGATTGAATGACAACAGTCAACACATCTACACATAGACATATATTTTAAAACTCTCTCACCCTCTTTATCCAGAGGTGTCACTTTGTCCACCACTGACAGGTTTGCCTGGTTAGACCACTCTGCCTCTAAGTGCCATTAGAAAGGATTAGGTTAATTAAGAAACAATGTTGCTGTCTGTAGTTGTTTTTGTGGACTGATGAGGTGGTGTTTGTTTGTGGGGTTTGTGTGACTGCACTGTCTCTGGGCATTGTGTTTTGTGATTGGCATAGACACTGAGCCAAGTCGGGAGGATCGGGCCGCCCTGGCCATCCAGTGCTTCGTGAGGCAACTGCTGGCTAAGAGAGCGAGGCAGCGAAGAGAGAAGGAGAAGAAGGTGTATGAGGAGCTCATGGACCGCCTAGAGAAGGAGGTTCGAGCCACTCCTTGCATGCAAACCGATACCAGCCAGGCCATGAAAAAAGCCTTGGGCACACAGTATTACAAAACTTTTAAAAGCCTCTAGGGGAAATTGTTAGGCTTGTAACGTCTCTCTCTAGGGATTTGTGTCAGACCAGGATTCCTTGCATAGTCTCTTCAAATGCCCCATGAGATGTAGTTAAGATTTGGTTTAAAAGTGTGTATCACCTGTCTAAACAGGCCGGGCAGACAACATGTATTCAAACTGCTTTATGTTGTGAGCCAGAGCATGCATTTCAATGTGTGTGTCGTGCACTTGTTGCAGGTGTAGGTGAGTGTTTGAGTGTGTTGGTGGTGATGCGTTTCCTGTAGGCCTTTGTTACACTGGTGCGCCGGGAGCAGGAGGAAGCGGAACGTGAGAGGATGAAGGAGGAGGAGGAGAGGAGGAAGAAGAAGGAGGAGCAGCGCTTACGTACACGGCTCCTGGAGGCCGCTTTCGATGGCGAGGAAGAGGAGATCCTGGCTGTCCTCAAAGAGGTCAGACAAATAACCAAAAGAGAGAAATGAAAAAGACAAGTTTAAAGCAGTTTTTGTGCTATACAGAGTAAAGAAAAAATAATTAAAAGATGCCACATGTTGTAACAGCTGTGACTCTGGTAGGTAGATGTTCAAGTAGGACTTAAGTTTTCAAAATGTATGTTGACAAAGCCATAAAGGTACAGTCCTCTAGCTGTCTTTTCTGTCTGTACTCAAAACTTCCCTGGTGTTCACACAAAGTCCTTGCACTGTAAATGGGAAACAAAGTACACTATCACAGCCACACATTGCTTCAGGTGCACGGAAGGGAGGGGTGTTATTTGATAGCCAAAATATCAACAACCTTTCCTCAGAATCACGGATTTTACCTTTAAAATATCATGTTGCTCTCTCCATACTTTTTAAAAGCAGCAGTAAGTTATTATTTAACTGAGTGAAGAAGAACACAATAGTCCTTATCCCAAACCATAAAACATACCCATTGGACTTCCATATCCACAAGTCATCTTCATCCTCTCATGTCTGTCACCTAGGTTACCGAGCGGGATACGAAGCAAGGTGTGGGGTTTGATGAAGCGGGGAAACGCCTACGCCTTCTCAGTCAGCTGCGCATGATCAACTGCAGTGATGCCAATGGCAACACACCACTGTCTGAGGCTGCAGGTGGAGGTCACCCAGAGGTCATCGCCCTGCTGCTGGAGAGAGGGGGTGATGTCAACACACAGGTAAGAGAGAGAAAGATAGAACACTTCGCTGAGGGATAGACACTTTACAATTGTGTGTATATGTGTGTGTGGGAGAGTTAGTGGAAAGGAAAGGAAACAGGAGACTGAGTGACAGCCTTGAGTAGGGATGGTGAATGATGATTAACGATGATGTATGCTTGAATTACTGACTCAGACCACTGTTATACTGTTATAACCTTAGCCCTATGACTAAAACTAAAAGCAATATTTTTTTTATGTAGAAATAAATGTATATGTGTACTCTTTTCTGAAATATATTTGCTGCACTGAAATATATACATATGATCTGTATATGTTTATAGTCTTTAAATGGTTTAGAGCGGAAATATTGCTGCCTGACCATTTCAAAGTGTTTTTTTTATACATGTAGTGACTTTTGCGGTTTGACTTTAGGGAGCCTTTGGAAGGACCCCCATTTACAGAGCAGCCTTTGGGGGTCACCTGCGTGCGGTGCAGACCCTCTTACAGTTTGGGGCCGACCCACGAACTCATGCTGATGATGGCAGCACTCCAGAACAGGTGCGACTACAACTGTACATATGAGAGGGGGTGTGGAGTGTATTGCACCTCGGGATGCTAGTATGACGGCCTTGTTTTTTGTGTGTGTTTCCACACATGCTACGTGAGTATGCTTGTTCATGCGTATTGTGCACAAGCATATGTGTATATGTGTGTCTGTGTGTAAGTGCATGGGGTTTGAGTGTCTGTGTTTGCAGGTGGCATCAGGAGAGGCAATAATACAGACACTGCAGGGCTGGGACATAAGCCTAACTGATTCCATGCTGAAGAAAATGGAGGCAGAACAAGTGAGAACAGAGGGAGAGGCGAAGAAACAGAAGGAGGTTGAGACTGAGCTGTGAGTTGTTTACTCAAACTTCATCTTCTCACTATAGTTTCTAAACTGTGCACACCAAATTATGATCAGTCATTACCACACCCTTTGATGGCATGGTTCTTTAGGATCCATAGTCATGATATCATATTGTTAGGAATGACTTACTTTTCATAGACCAGCTTGCTATATATTCCTGACATATTGCAGCTTCATTACAATACATGAAGCAATACATTGTAATACGGTATATTTTATCTACACAATGGGTGAATTGGGTATTGTTTCCCTGCAGCATGTGGTACTAGCTGGTTTACCTTGCATTTTGGTGGGAATTGCATTATTTAAAACGTGTTTATCTTGATTATGAAAAAAGGCATAATGTGAAGGTTCATGTGAAATCTCTTGAATAAGTGCAATCCTTATTCACCTTGGGTCACCCAGTGCAATATTCCAGAAAAAGACAGACACCGTGGTTTGATTCAGTATGGGACCTCATGGCTAATATTTGCTCATGGAAAAGAGTATCAACACTGTGCTACCCTTTGCCTGGTAGTGCTGTAATTCACCATGAGCTAACATGTCTGACTTTCCTCACACTTCACTGGGGTGAATCTATCCGTTGGATAATGATATAAATGCACTGTAATGAAAGATTTTTCTGTGATAATAAAATGACCCCAGAGATTTTATGGCAAAATCAGTGGAAATATTGAGGCAGATTATCAGCATGAACATGGTTGTATTTGTGCCTTTTGACCCAGTGCAAGACTCTTAGCAGGACTTTGATTGGCAAATTCAGTTGTTTGTGTGGCCCTGGGGGGAACACCAGCTGAAGACTTTGACTCTCACAGAGCTCATGTTATGATCATAGACACACCCTTACACAGTAATTCTCTGGTATTAATGCTGAGTTGCCCTTTGACGCAAACCTGACACATGCCCTCACAACATCCCCAGCGGTGGCCCTCTGCCAATTGAAAGTGATTGCACCACATCTCCTTTATCTTACATCACAGCATGGATACGGTAGGCAAGAGGGACAAACAAAGCACTCAAACTGGGCAAAAATAGAATTGTGATCTCACCCCGCGGCAACTAAGTACACGATCGTCATGATAGGGGAGGAAACATCAGGGGAAAGAGTTAGGGCTCAGAGTGGCTTCTCACTCTTTAACTCTCTCTCTCTCTCTCTCTCTTTCTCTCTCTCTCTGTCTGTCTGTCTCTCTCTCTCTCTCTCTTTCTCTCTCCCTCTCCTCTCCTCTCCCCTCTCTCCCTCTCTCTTCCTTCCTGGCTTCCGAGCTCTTACATCCTCTGCAGTAGCATAGGGACAGGCAGGGTTGACTTCTCCACACGTTCATTGTCCACTGCTAGGGGCTTTGGCACAAACCAACAAAGGCCTGTGTTTTCCCTCAGCCTGAGAGGGGAGGTGGAGCGACTGCAGAAGGAGCACGAGCGCGGCCAGAAAGAGGTAAGCACGCAGGCTGGGAGGACTAGCAGGGGAGGGACATTCCTGTGCGCTGTTTCAAATACCACTGTAATGGACCTCAGAGTCCAGAATGAAAGAGTGAGCAAACACTTGACTGGCCATATACAATACAATGCCATATAATACAATGCAATGCAATACAGTGCAATATAATACACTGGCCATGTGTAAAAGCCAAAATGTGTTTCATTTTGAATGTTTTATTTTTAAATATAGAAAAACAGCACCTAATAGGTGCTGGTAAAATATCAACACGTAGCACACCTTGAGTTACCCTTTCAGAAGTCATGGCTCTGATGTTAAAGGGAAGAGCCTGTGTACATATATTTTTTGGCACTGGCTGGCTGCTCCTGCCCAATGAAATTAATCCTTTTCACAGATTGTGCAGTGTCTATAAGCTGTCAGACTGACCATGTGATGTATTAGCTCTTGCTAGGTTCTTGTTTGAGTTTGGCGTGTGTGAGGAGTTGGGAACTGACATTCACATGTGTGTGTGTGTATCTGTGTATTTAGCTGAAGAAAGCGTACACTGAACTGAACAAAAGGATTACTGAACATGACAAGTGCGAGAGGAAGTCAATGGAGCAGGCTAAAGTCACCCTGCAGGTAACCTCTGGCAACGTGTCATCAATCATACCCAGTGCAGTAGTTAACATGCTTTCAACCTTTTTGTTGTAGTAGTTGCAAAATGCAAATAGGACCCGTTCAAACATTTGCTTTAGGGCTAGCGCTCCATTCTGAACGCCATGGTAGTTGACTAGACCTGTTATCAGTGTTTTAAAAAATGCAGTAAAGTGTGGAATGAACAGTAGCTCACACAGTGTTTGTGTGTGTGTGTGTGTGTGTGTGTGTGTGTGTGTGTGTGTGTATGCACGCGTTTGTGCGCTTCAGGTGGTTCATGATGCAGAGGAGGTCTTGGCAAAGGCCCAGCAGGCAGCACAACAGGCTGCAGACCAGCTCTCCCTGGCCAAACTCACCCTCAGGGAGCAATCAGGTGGAGGTCAGTGTAGAGTGCTCTTCTGATATGTCCCACACCCTCCCCAAATATTCCTAGTTGTCTTGCAGGTGTCAGTCTTCAAAAGACAAAAATGTCTGACACAGCGAAAATAGCAAAAGGGTGGTCACCCCTGGATTTAAGCTTAGGTCGGGGGACAGCCTGGAGCCCAAAGTTAGATGCCCTGAGGGACCTGGCGTTGGAATAAGGGGTTAAGAGGTCTGAGATATAAGAAGGGGCCTGCTTATTCAGGGCTTTAAAAACAAACAGGAGAACCTTAAAATCAATCCTGAACCGCTCTGGAAGCCAGTGGAGGGAGGCCAGGATAGGGCTAATATGGTCCCTCTTCCGGGTACCCGCCAGGAGCCTGGCAGCGGCGTTCTGGACCAGTTGTAGGCTGAACAGGGACGATTGGCTAATTCCAGTATACAAGGAATTGCAGGAGTTCAGCCAGGATATGAAGGCGTGGATGACCTTCTCAAGATCTTTGGGATCTTGATTTTGAGGGACACTACTTAAATCTACATAGAACATTGACAACGTCATCCCAGACACCTGAAGTGTGTATTCAGTGTATGCATTCTTTTTAATATATGTCTTCAGATGCTGTTATTGAGCGTGGAGGGGTCCGGTGCATGCTCAAAGACTTAGACGACGTCCTGCTAAAAGACATCGGGGGGAAGATCAAACAGGATGGAAGGTGAGCTCCTGCCGGCAGGCATTACATGGCGGAGCCACACCTTAACTCACGCTTGTCACTTAAAGGTCACCTTAGTTAAACCTGCCCAGGTACATTGGTTTGGATTTTCTTGAGAGGCTGCTATAGGTTTCCAGTCGTGCAAAACATGGCTGGGTGTGTTTTTACCACTCTCCCAGAGGGTGTGATGTCAGACTCGTGTGGTCTGACACAGCTGCTCAAACAAACTTTCGGCCATTTTAGAAAGCCCTCTGTCATACTGTCTGCTCTCAAACAACTCTCATGAGGGTTTGAGCTGACCCAGATTAAAGATGATCTCAAAGGGTGCCAACACTAACTACAGTGTCATGTTCACTCTTCTCTCTTTTGTTTGTGGCTTTCATGTTTTCACTCCTTTTTGGCATTTCTTTAAACATGTTTGCATATATTTTGCATGTGTGTGTGTGTGTGTGTGTGTGTGTGTGTGTGTGTGTGTTTTTGTATGTGCTCGCGCGTTCACGCGTGTTTGTGTGTGTGCATATGCAGATGGCCCCTAATTGTGGACCCATCAGGTCAGGCGGCCACCTTCCTGCGTTACAGAGACACTAATTACCTGGATGCCATGCACTCTGACAACATGAAGCCAGACACCCTCAGACTGGCTCTGCTGGGGGCTATCCGGTGAGCTCCATTATCCATAGCTACCTATTTATTGTCTGCCACCTTATTGGAAATAGTTGACATGACATTTATGCTTTTACTGGAAGTTACTCAAAACCATCATAGCACTATTGTTGTACAATATTATATATCTGATAATCTGAAGTGGATTGTATACCTGTTTGATCATAACATGGGATGTTAATTCAGAAACCACACAGTTTTCTAGATTTCATGGGTTTTCTTCCTGACAACAAACGATTTAAGATAATGGGTGTATTATGTTTGGCCCACGTGGCTGTAGATATGGCAAGGCCCTGGTCATCAATATGATGGATGTGGATCTCCTGGAGAGTGTGGAGAACCAGCTGAATCAGGTGTCACCAGGTCTGAGTTCCCAGCTGATGAGCAAAGAGCTCCTGAAGGAGGAAAGGTAATGTATGCATCTGCTGTAGCTACCTGTTTGGAACCAATGCTAGTCCTGTATATGCCTTCAGCTCAGGTCATTGCTTTAGAAAGTGTTTTTAGATGGTCTTCATTTTACCGTATCCTCTTCAGTGACCTCAAATATGTCTATGAGTAGTGACTGGGTTAGAGCTGGGTTAGAAAGTGAATCCTTGTGGTAAAGAGGCTGCAATGCGTTGAAACATGTCACAACAGTAGGCTAGCTCACCAGAAGGATTATGCAAATTTTATTGTAATCAGATTGTGGTGCATGATGAATGAATAAATGTAAATTTAAATCCTTTCATGCCCTCGCATTTGAAATTATTATTGTTTTTGAATCTCACACAGGTACCTGAATCTTGTGCGGTCCTCAGATGGACCTCAATACGACAGAACGGAGTTCAGGCCAGACCGGCTGGAGATGTTTAGTCTGGTGATGTTGACCAAACAGCGCCACCCCTCGGATGTTTTGCTTACTACATTTTACCCCATTGAGGTCACTTTGCAAGAACAGAAAATATAACCAGTGCTCAACTCAAGACATTCAAACTCTTTGTCAATACACACACACACACACACACTGGAGAAAGAAACACCTTGAAACACCAGAAAACATAGCTACTTTCTCTTATATAGCTACTAACTGTAATGTTGTTTGACTGAAACTAGCCTACTCAAATTTGTTTTAATTGTATTAAACCAATACAATACTTAATTTGTTGTTTATTTTAAAAACTCTTTATCACTATGTAGGGCTACCAGTGAAAGCGTTCTCTACTAACAGTTGAGTACTGCAATACTCTCCCTTGATAGAACCAACCTACGGTTCTCAGATTCTAGTTTTATGCTGTGGAGATTTTTGCATCGCAATTTGCTACGAAATAGTCTCTGAGTATTATCCTTTTGGCTTCCCGTAGTATTTACAAAAATACAGGACCAATGACAAATCAGTTGGGCGGGATCTGTTAACGCGGGCTTTAACCTGCATGGTTTTCTCGTTGAAGACATATGTACAAATCAATTTTAGTCAGTTAATTGCCTTTAAATTTGTTAACAAATATTTAATTCGGTTAGTTGGACGCAACGTCCTTGGTTACCTAACTACAAGATCTTTATAAATATCCCAGAAAATGGCAGGGGTTATCCGGAGACTTGATGAAACTGTAGTGAATCGTATTGCGGCTGGGGAAGTTATACAGAGGCCTGCAAACGCGATTAAAGAAATGATTGAGAACTGGTAAGATACCTTTCGTAATTTATACTGGTATACCTTAAATGGGAGTGGTGATATCAGAAGTGACGTGTTAACGCAATTATTGCTTGGTTATACAGTGCAGTACAGTAATGTCTGTAGCTAGTATTCTGACAGCTAATATTAGCCTCCTTAACGCAAAACGAGCTTGGCATGGAAGCGGACTAACGTTAACTTTCTTAACTAAGTTATATTATTGCTAAGGTAGACAACCTTAGCATCGTGGTATTGGTCTAGAAACATTGGCGAAAACTGACCATCCATTCTCATTTTACTTCGACATATATTGTTGTTTAGCAATAACACTGGGATGTTGTGATCAGGCAAATTATCAATCAAAACTATAATATCGAACTCAAGTGTTGTAATGTTAGATCAACTAATTTGATGTGTTAAAATTGTTATGTAATCGGGGTCTCATTGCCAAAATCTCTCGTACAGTTTGGACGCAAAGTCTACAAACATTCAGGTGACCGTAAAGGAAGGAGGGCTGAAGATGATCCAGATTCAGGATAACGGCACGGGCATTCGAGTAAGATTAGTCTTTCAGTATTTGTCATGTGGGGTCAATCTTCCATTGGCTTTGAGTGCATCCAAATCTTCTAATGACTAATCATTTGGTTTGAATTGTTATTATCTGCAGAAAGAGGACATGGAAATAGTTTGCGAGCGTTTCACAACGAGCAAACTACAGACGTTCGAGGACCTGTCAACCATAGCAACCTACGGTTTCAGAGGAGAGGTTTGTTTCAGTGTTTTGAGACTTCTCTTAACTTAAGCGAGAGCATCACATTACGAAGATACATGGTAGAGGGTTAAATGTTGGTGAATAACGATGTAATGCATGTGCACCAGTTGACATTTATTTTCACCTGGCCTTTTGCCTGTATTGTTAGTCTCAACGCATTTCCTGTTTTTGCAGGCACTTGCCAGCATAAGCCATGTGGCACATGTCACAATAACAACCAAAACAGCAGATGCAAAATGTGCCTACAGGTAGGGTTTCCTGCTCTTTCTCAGACACGGTTGGGATTTGGTGAATGTAAAATAATGCAAATGTACTTGGAAAAGGCAAGGCATGGGAAAATATGAAATAAAATACACAATGACATTAAAAGAAGAATAGAGACCAATGAGTGAAGTAAAAAGTTAAATACAGTAACCTAGTAATTCAGATGCTTATAGTTCGGGCATGTAGTTGAGTACAGTTCACCGTATCATTAGAGTAACCAATCTGATGTTGCTGTTCACAGAGCCAACTATAGTGATGGGAAGCCGAAAGCCCCACCAAAACCCTGCGCTGGCAACCAGGGCACTCAGATCACCGTGAGTAACTATCTCTACTCTCTCAGGATGTCCGCAGTGTTCATGGTCAGAGCCCCAGTGTCATTTAACTTCTTCAGTCAGCGCATTCTCACAGATAAACACTCCTGCAACAGAGGAATCACTCAGCAAGCGATGATCGCTCAGGAACGCTGAAATGACAGTTTGATAGAGCTGCCTGTAGCGCTTTTAGAAACAGTAATGTCTGTTAGTGAGACATCAGATAACAGTTCCAGGTTTGTCCTTAGAAACAAAGCAGTTCTGTGTGTAGTTAGTTTCTAACCCTGAGGGGAACTGAAGAGAAGAGGGAAAAAAAAGCCAGTGCTGCACTTTGTAAGGATTGCTCTTCCTACAGGTGGAAGATCTCTTCTATAATATTAACACCAGGAGGAAAGCTCTGAAGAACCCTAGTGAGGAGTACTCCAGGATTGTGGAGGTGATGAGCAGGTATGTGTGTGTGTGTGTGTGTGTGTGTGTGTGTGTGTGTGTGTGTGTGTGTGTGTGTGTGTGTGTGTGTGTGTGTGTGTGTGTGTGTGTGTGTGTGTGTGTGTGTGTGTGTGTGTGTGAGAGAGAGAAAGAAAGAAAGAGTTAGTGAGGAATGTAATGTGCTATGATGTGACGTTTGGCTAAAGTAGACATTTAAGAAGTGTTATATGTTCACCGCAGTGTTATATCAGTTTTTTTTTCTTGCACATGTTTTTCCTGAATGAGAAGTAATAGAAATAAGGTTTCTCTTCTCTGACTAATGTATGAACCTAAAAATAAGCCAAACGGCCTCAGTGTATTGCTGTAAATGCTGTCATCAAGACTTGCATCATTTCACAGGTATGCCATTCACAATTCTGGGAAGAGTTTCACAGTCAAGAAGGTATGTTCCCTGCTTGACTCGTTTTCTTGGTATCCAGTTTCTATTATGTCCAAATTGCTTAGGCCCTTAAACAGATAGTGTGCATCACCCATATACTGCTCTCTTCTCACTGGGTTGACAGCAAGGGGAGATGGTGGCTGATGTCAAGACTCTACTCAATGCCACCATATTGGACAACATTCGGGTGGTGTTTGGCGTGAATGTGAGCAGGTATGGATGCTGTTTCTGTTTGTACTGTTTTCCTTCAACCAGGACGTTTCATTTTCACTCTAGAAATTTGACCATCTTAAAAAAGAAGCCAGTTGTATTGATTAATTCACAGCCCTGGAAGCAGGGTTATCAGTTATTACATCTGCAGCACATCGCTATTGAGAACTAATTCCATCACAGGTTTTTTTTTTTTTTAAACCGCAAAACATAACTTTGTATTTCATCTCCAGGGAGCTGATAGAGGTTGGTTGTGAGGATCAGAAGCTGGCTTTTAAATTCAATGGTTATATCTCCAACGCCAACTACTCAGTGAAGAAGTGCATCCTCATCCTCTTCATCAACCGTGCGTCTTCACTTCACTACACTTTCTGTGCAACCGGTTTGACAGTAAGCAGGAGTGTTTGCCTGACAGTGACGTGATTGACGTTGTGTGGTTTTAAGATCGCTTGGTGGAGTCCAGTGCCCTGAAGAAGGCCATAGAGGTGGTGTATGCTGCTTACCTTCCTAAGAACACCCACCCTTTTCTTTATCTCAGGTATTTACTGGCCACAGTGACACACCCACACACACACACACACACACACACACACACACACACAAAAACACACACACAAATTCCATAAACATTGACACAATGTGTTCCACTGATCATCAGAGGAATTGATTTCATAATGATAAGAAGCTCAGTTCACATCACAAGTACTCCCTCTGTTATAATATATCACGCGTCATCTGTATCTGAGAATGAGCAAGGTTGCTCACATGGCTGTGGATGTAGCAAGTTGTAAAGAGCACTGCTAGTGATCTGTCTGTCATGTAGTCGTACAGAAGAGGCATTTGGGTCCACAGCTCCTGTTTCGTGTCTCCTAACCCTGCTGTCCTTCCCCAGCTTAGAGATCGCCCCCCACAACATTGATGTGAACGTCCACCCCACCAAACACGAGGTGCACTTCCTGCATGAGGACTGCATCATAGAGAGCGTTCAGAAGCACGTCGAGAGCAAACTACTGGGCTCCAATTCCTCTCGCACCTACTTTACACAGGTACACCCCTCTCACCTACTTTACACAGGTACACCCCTCTCACCTACTTTACACAGGTACACCCCTCTCACCTACTTTACACAGGTACACCCCTCTCACCTACTTTACACAGGTACACCCCTCTCACCTACTTTACACAGGTACACCCCTCACCTACTTTACACAGGTACACCCCTCTCATCTACTTTACACAGGTACACCCCTCTCACCTACTTTACACAGGTACACCCCTCTCACCTACTTTACACAGGTACACCCCTCTCACCTACTTTACACAGGTACACCCCTCTCACCTACTTTACACAGGTACACCTACTTTACACAGGTACACCCCTCTCACCTACTTTACACAGGTACACTTACTTTACACAGGTACACCTCTCTCACCTACTTTACACAGGTACACCCCTCTCACCTACTTTACACAGGTACACCCCTCTCACCTACTTTACACAGGTACACCCCTCTCACCTACTTTACACAGGTACACCCCTCTCACCTACTTTACACAGGTACACCTACTTTACACAGGTACACCCCTCCCACCTACTTTACACAGGTACACCCCTCTCACCTACTTTACACAGGTACACCCCTCTCACCTACTTTACACAGGTACACTTACTTTACACAGGTACACTTACTTTACACAAGTACACCTACTTTACACGAGTACACCTACCTTACACAGGTACACCCCTCTCTGCACACTTAGCCAGCTGACTCCTGGAGGCTTAAGTGTATAATGTGAATGAGTATGCACTTCTCTTATAGTAAATCATAGGTGGATGCTTTCAGTTTTGAGTTCAACCTGGCAGTAGCCATATTTATTGTTAAGAATGTGGGGGTAAGAGAGAGTGGTGTTTGACTGCTCCGCTTTGCCGTTCTCCACAGACGCTGCTTCCTGGTCTGCCCGTCTCCACCAGCGACCTCAAGCCCTCCGGCTCCGCCTCCGATGCAAGCGATCGCGTCTATGCCCACCAGATGGTCCGCACCGACTCCAAGGCCCAGAAGTTGGACGCCTTCCTGCAGCCTGTTGGAAAGCTTCCTCCTGTCAAGTCATCTTCCTCCTCCTCTTTGTCATTGTTTTCGTCAGTTCCTGGTACAAGCAGCGCCCCCCCAGCAGCCTCTGCAGAGCTACAGGATGAGGAGATGCTGGAGGCTCTGGAAGAGGTGGACCCCACAGATGCAGAGACCATGGAGACCAGCACCGCTGAGGCTGAGGCTGCACCCAGGTCAGAGCAGTGTTTGAGTAATGACCTGAAGGCTGGATTTGATAAGCTTAATGCTGCTCCTTGATCATGGCGCTTGTGGGGTGGAGTGCTTGTGTTTGTCTAATACGGGTCTGTGCCCCTCAGGAAAAGGCCACGAGTGAACCAAGAAGAGGAGGAGCTTACAGCAGCCGCCACCCCCAAGAGGCGTGCCATCAAGCTGTCAAGTGTGAGGGAGCTCAGAGAGGAGATCACAGAGAAGAATCACAAAGGTACTTCACACACACACACACACACACACACACACACATACAAATAACAAGGCTGGGGGGGGGGGGGGGGGGGGGTGCTTTAAGAGATCACAGAACATACTCATATGTAGACAAAGTGTCAGAGCTGTTTAGTGCAACATGTTCACGTCTCTAAAAACAAAATAAGTGATCCTTACCTACCTGAGGGGTTGATGGGGTTTGTCCGACATTTGTTTGTCGTCTGTCGCAGGTCTTCAGGAGATGCTGCAGAACTTGACGTTTGTGGGCTGTGTGAGCCCCCGCTGGACTCTGGTCCAGCACCACACCAAACTCTACCTGCTCAACACCACCAAACTGAGGTGACAACAAACACCAAATCAAACCCTTGTGACTCGTGCCAAACTATAACCATTTCAGCTTGTACTGTATAACATCTCGAATATGGTCTGAGTTGATTTCTCTTTTGTTGCAGCCAGGAGCTTTTCTATCAGATTTTGGTCTATGATTTTGGCAACTTCGGAGTTTTGAGGTTATCGGTAAGTGTTAAGTCCCATCCAGTAAAACTGAGCAAAGAATGACTCCCAAAATAAGCAGTGGGAGAGTGGGGAATGTTGTCACACTTTACAGTGTTTCCTCACAATGACTGCAAACAATGCATCATTGTGTCTGTGTGTGTGTGTGTGTGTGGTGTGTGTGTGTGTGTATGGTTTGTGTAATTGTTGAAAACTCCTCTGTCATGGCTGGGTCAGAGCCCTGCTCCGCTGTACGAGTTGGCCATGCTGGCGCTGAACTCCGAGGAGAGCGGCTGGACGGAGGAGGACGGGCCTAAAGAGGGGCTGGCCGAGTTCATCGTGGACTTCCTGCGGAAGAAGTCTGAGATGCTGGAGGACTACTTCTCCCTGGAGATAGATGAGGTGTGGATATCTGCAGCAGCACACAACACCCCTGTTGTTTGTGTATGATTACATTGTAGTCATTTATAATCCTATAGCACTGATTTATATGTAATCATACAAATAAACAGACTTGTATTCAACATAAAGGAATGAATGGTGAATTTGCTGGTGGTTGTTGGTGTGTTTAGTGCTAAAGAGCTCAACACCACAGCATTGTGATATTCAGGAATGTGTGTGCGTGTGTGTGTGTGTGTGTGTGTGTGTGTGTGCGCAGGAGGGAAACCTCACAGGACTGCCCCTGCTGATGGATAACTATGTCCCCGCCATGGAGGGGCTGCCCATGTTTATCCTGCGCTTAGCAACCGAGGTAAAACAAACAAACAAAATCACTTCCACATTCTCACACATGTATTCATGTACATAAGATAACTGTATGTTATGATTGGCTCATGATGACGTCATATTATGGGGTCAAAGCGGGTATCGCACCCTATTTCCCTCTCTGCTACCTGCGCATCATGGGTTGACATGCTGCCTCGCAGTTGTGTGATATTTCGTGATGTTCTGATGGTTAACCCTCTTCTAGTGGCGGTCCTGTTAACCATGTGTGAGACTATGGCATCCCACAGGGTAATAAACAAAGACCACCACTATTCCGGTGTGTCCGGCTGAATGAGATCAGCTTTCCTGCTGCATGTAACGATCTGCAAACATGATTGTCGTGTAGTATATACTTCCAATGTTATCATTGTCAAATGTTGTGTGCGCAGGTGAACTGGGACAATGAGAGGGATTGTTTCCATGACTTCGGCCGAGAGTGCAGTCAGTTCTACTCCATCAGGAAGGAGTACACACTGGACACTGAGACGCAACCACAGATACAGGTACGTTACAAACAAGGCAACACGGATCGCTCCTGATCTTTTTTGGACTACAGTCAGAACAATGACTTTAAAAAGCGGTTTACATTGATTTGAGTCCCAGCCTCAGGTAGTGAAGTAGAAGTGCCTCGTGAGTAAATGTGTAATAAAACTTCAAAGCACCTGTAGCTTCCTCTAAGTTGCAATATTCTGCTCTAGCGTTTCATTCACACACCCTTGCTTGAGTGCTGAATGATTTCTAAGCTTGCTATGGTGACCGCAGCATTGTTTATGTCACATCAACATTGCAACTCACCCTAAGGTGGCTCTGTGATTGACACCTTGTGTTGAGTCTGTGACATGACTGGTGTGAATTGCTCCGGGCAGGAGGAAGAGACGGGAGCAGCTGAGGACCCGGAGGCGGAAGCCACACCCTCTTGGCGCTGGCAAGTGGAGCACCTGCTTTTCAAAGGCTTCAGGACCCTCTTCAGCCCCCCCAAGCGTTTCAGTGAAGATGGCAGCGTGCTGCAGATTGCCAATCTGCCCGACCTCTACAAGGTGTTTGAGAGGTGCTGAGCCAGGGGCAGATTGTGGGGTAATGGATCTATATTAGATGGCAACTACCACACCTAGATGGCTACAAGAGACACTAGTAAGCCCACTCAAAATACGGAAAAGACTCATTTTGAATCCTGGACATCTCTGTGGAGTTAGATGTTTTGTTTGAATGATGCTATTAGTGTTGTTTAAAAAAAAAGATGTATATATTTCCTATTTTCTGAATAAAACTGAAATCATTTGTTGACATCTACTGTTTTATTTTTATAGTTCAAGGGGGGCATGAACAGAAATATGATGACTATTGAGCAATATCCAGTCCGATTATGTTGACAAAGCCTATTACGAAATATATTTCCCACTGAATGAAAGCTTTAGAATATATGTTCTCTGAAAGTAAGTTATAAATACCTGGACTGATGTCAATGTCAGTGACAGAACAGGCAGCAACCTGTTGAGAAACAGCATAGAAGTGTTCTTGTACAGATTTGCTTAGCCACTGAATGTAAACAGTTAGAGGCACAATCACTGTGCAATGTCACTGAGACATCATTGAGTTCTCGTCTGTAGTGAGCCGGCCCCCTTTTTCAGTTGATGAGCTACAGCGCCAGCTCCTGGCAAGAGTGCTGAAGACCTGCACATTGGAACTCAAACCAATTCTCCACTCACACTTCTGCAAATTGTACCGCTCTGCCACAACAATAATCCCAGTGTCCCAAAAACCTCAACCCACTGAATGTAATCATTACTGCCCCATTGCCCTCCCCTCCACAATTAAGTGCCTAGAGAAACCGCTGCTACAAACCATCCTGCTAAATGTTAACCAGCAACAGGACCTCGTCAAATTTGCCCACCATCACCTGTGTGTGCTGAGCCTGTTCCTCTACCAGATCTACACCAATGACTGCACCAGCCCCTCACCCACCACCACTTACCTCAAGCACTTTGACAACACTGCTCTTCTTGCTCTTCTCACAGATAACCATTGTAACAGTTCACTCAGTGGTGTGAGTGTTACTACCTTCATCTCAATGGTACCACAGTTCACTCAGTGGTGTGAGTAACTACCTTCATCTCAATGGGAGGGAAACTAAAGAAATAGTCATTGGAACCCAGTCACTCCAGCACCCCCTCCTCTTCAACAACAAGTTGAAATGGTCGACTTGAAATATCTCAGACTTGGGACACTGGACAGTAAACTCCGCCTCGACCAGTTTAGAAAGGACATTCAAAAAAGGAGCCATCAAAGATCATCAGTCATCCATGAACTTAGACTATGTGTCCTCACAGGACCTCCCCCCCCCGCAACTGCCACTTCACCATACTGCCCTCTGAGGTGTACGTACAGGTGCCTGAGGTGCAGGAGGGCTCACTTGGGCAAAACTGGGAGCTGCAGCCATTGCTGCACTAAACAGGAGGACTCACTGAGGGATCTGGGGGTCTTGCTTTTCTTTTGCCTTGTTGTAATACTGTCTGTTATAGTTGTGTGATGTATTGCTGTATGTTTTGTTGTTGGATGTAAAATGTGATGTTGATTCTCCTTGTGATGTACAGTGCTGTGAAATAAGAATTTACCCCTCTGGACAATAAAGTCTAACTGTCTAAGACCCAGATTTAATCCTACAGGCAGTGTGGCTTCAGTCATCTAAGGCAGTATGTGCCATCTACATTAGGTATAATCGGTGGCTCTTGCAGTTCACTGATCAAGTCCTGTAAGATCCTGGATGTTAAAGGCCTTTGTGACGATGCAGTAAAAAGAGTGTGTGACCAAGACCGAACCTATTGATACATAAATAGGTAATGGCAGATATTATCCCAGTGCGATAAACGGAAACAAACAAATCCAACTTCCTCTACACAGGTTTCTCATTTACACATTTATTTCCAAGAAATATTTTAAATATTTTGTTTTTTTTTGAAAAAAAAAGAAAAGAAATAAAAATAAAACAAGATCCTCATTGAAAATGCAGCTGACAAATAGTTTTAAATGTTTCTCAGGAAAATCAGAACTACACCCCTCTTGTAAATACACCATTTTGTACTGGTTACAATAATCATAATTCTTTTTTTTCCCCTTCCCTGTGTAGTGTTACGACAAGCCCTCTGTATGCAGGGAAAAGGCACTTGGGCTGTGTGAGGGGCTTTAGGACAGGTTTATGGGGAGCAGGGTGTGAGTATGAGAGTGTGTGTGTGTGTGTGTGTGTCCACAGTTTTAAAGCGCTCTTATATTCACTCATGCAACTTTGCAACACAAAAAAGACAAAAAAAAAAAAAAATAATGTAGCACCCCGCCAGAGTTTGAATAACATCATCATGTACAAAGCTTTGGAAAAAGAAAGAAATTAATAAACTGAAATTTCCTCAAGTTCAGAAGAAAAAAAACAAAACAAAAATCCACTTCTCAAACACGACGGTCTGAAGCTCCCTTTCCCCCCCGAAGACGACCACAGTGGAGGCCGGTGTCCCTCCTGACACAGCCAGGCGTGGAGGACGGGAGACCAGTGCTGCCAGGCTTAGGGGGTCTGTTTTTGGTTTGGTTAACAGTCTGTAGAGGGTTGATGGGTGGGGGTGGTGGGGTTTGGGGGAATTCTCTGCTTTGACAACTGTTTGGGGAGTGGATATGAGAGAGTGTTGACATGGTTCTTTTGGGGTTGGGACAGGGGGTTGCCAGGGTGAGGCTGATGGGTGGTTGGGGGAGTTTGTGTGTGTGTGTGTATATGTGTATGTGTGTATATGTATGTATGTGTGTGTGTGTGTGTGTGTGTGTGTGTGTATGGCAGCTCTCCCTCACTGCTGAGACAGCAGGGCGTTGCGGTTGGCCTTCATCTTCTCCAGCCGCTTCACCAGGTGGTTGTTTGTCATCTCCATCTCCTCTATCTTATCCAGTGCTGTGCGCAGCTACGGGCCGAAGGCAGAAAGAGAGGGTCGGAGGAGAACCAAACTCCATTACATCAGACACCGTCGACCAGAAGCAAATTACAGGGTGGATGTCAACTTTAACTAGGTATTGTATGACTAAAAACTACTTTTAAGTTTCACAAATAAATATGTCAGACATTAAGAACAGGTTTTAGGACCCAAATGTCTGTCTTTTATATGAAACCGGCACAAGCACTTAGGTCAAAGTGACAGTTCTAGTTCCACCCTTTGTTATTGGAATGGAGTCTATTTGTATAATGACATCATGTGTATGACTAAGTCTGTGCTTTAGAGCTGTGGCCTCATTTTGTGCTGACTGCCTGCATTTGTGTGTGTGTGTGTGTGTGTGTGTGTGTGTGTGTGTATCTTCATATGTTAAGAGGGTGTCTCCTCAGCTGCCCACCTCTCTCTGAAGTTTCCTCTTCTCTGCCTTTAGCTCGTCCTCAATCTTCTCAGAGTTATCTGCTGACGCCTTGTACCTCGACACTTGTCCTTCTAGTCTATTGATCTGTAAGTGGAGAGAGAGATGCATTACACATTAACTTCAGTATAAGAACAGCGTCTCGGTAACATGGGACCAGTTGCACACAGGCGAGCTTAGGGTGGGAGAGGAAAAGGGTTTCATTACTTACATTCTGTTCCATTGTACCCATTTCCTGTTCTGCTTTCGACAGCTTGAATTTGAATTCGCTGATCTGTCTGTTGGCATCTCCTGCATAGACACACACACACACGCAAAAGAAACATTGAGTTTTAACACTGAAACCTAAGAAAGTGGAGACAGTGCCAGTGTGGATTCAGTCTGAATCAGTGTGTGAACTGAGAAAGTGCACTGATGAAGTCTGTGTCTGATTGAGTGCGAGTGCGAGTGTGAGTGTGAGAGACGTACTCTGATACTCTATAAAGTGCAGGTCAGTGCCGTTCTCCATCTTCTCTCCATCTGTAAACACACTTTCCATCTTGGAGTGCTTCTGTCTTTCATCTTCCACCTGCATCTTCAATTTACGAATCTGAGAGAGGGAAAGAAAACAATGACGATGAATGATATATCAATGAATCTGATTTTTTTTGTGTTTTAATGTTATCATTTGGTAAGATCTTGAAGGTTAATTGGTTTAAACTCTTTTTAACTAGAAGCTGTATGAATATTGGATGGAGGACATCTGGTAGACAGATGGGCTGACATGCATAGGCGGAGATCCCGGGGGGACGGGGGGAAAGTTGTCCCCCCCCAACAATCATTGGAAACAAATTTTTTTTTTTTTTTAAATATAGTAATATGAAATAAAAATACGACGACACAAGTGGTGCTAATTATAGACGTAAAACAATGTGTGAAAAATCATGTTCACCCTATTCCTCTAAGTGGTTTGGTTGACATGCTCTTTCCTACGGGCGGGGCTACCGGCAGCTCCGTGTTTCAGTTAATCAGCCCAGTAGCCTACACGGTCAGATTGTGAGACTGTTTCCTCCTCTGTCCCCTGTCGCTGCCGCTTTGATACACGATATGTAAAGAGATTTACCTCATTCTCGAACGCAGTAAGAACATGTAAAGAAGAAGTTTTTTTCTAAACTCGATTTACGAAGTTCCAATCGATATGCACAAGTATACATACGTTTATTAATGGATTGGCATGACAACGTGAACGTTTGCCAATAACACACGCATGCCGGTAATTAACACCGTTAAGATAGCTAGCTAGACAGTCTAGGACATAGATATATATAAAGACTAGATGTCTCGTCCACGTTTATATATATCTATGGTCTAGGACACTGTCCTGTCAGGGGCAGGTTCATGCTAGTTAATAAACGTAGATCTCAGTGCCTCTCCAGATTTGTTAAATTATCTGAAGGTAAATTAAATGTCATCTTTTTCTGCGGTCCAAGAACTATGCTGGTATTGTAACATGGGGTGGCAGTGGTACAGGAGGTAGAGAAGTCGTATTGTAATTAAAAGGTTGATAGTTCAATTCCCTGTCGAAGTATCTTTTAGCTGTTTTATAACTTATTTTGAGCATCAAGTTCTCTTGAACTTTGGACATTATTTGTCTGTGAATAGATATTTCGTGTCAGTACATTTAATCCTGTTTAGAGAATTCTAAAATGACTTCGAATTTCTGTTAGTAAATGTGATAAGAGAATTCGGTATTTAGCAGTTTATGATGGCTCTTGTGAAAGCAATTTTTTCATGTCCCCCCCCCCCCCGGAATTACTCTCTGAAATTTGACCATGTATTGTCCCCCCCTACAATGAAATGGGATCTCCGCCCCTGCTGACATGAGGCTCTCACCTGTGCTAAGAGTTCGTCCTTTTCATCCGCAAGCTTCCTTAACCTGACATCTGGAGATGAAGTTTACACATGAGAATCAGACTGCAGTCATCTAATTGCTGGCATAAATCCCTTATACACACACACACACACACACACACACACACACACACACACACACACACACACACACACACACACACACACACACACACACACACACACACACACACACACACACACACACAGCTGCAGCTTCTGTAGTTACACAATGACACTGCACAAGGAATGCAGAGAAACTAAATCAATGTTAAAAAGGTGTCAACTTTGCTAAGTCTATTAAAAAGTTAAATTATTAAAATTGCAGCACATTGCTCATACTTTCAGTCTATTACATAAGATGACAAGCCAGTAAGATGTCCTCTGTGTGTGTGAGTGTGTCTGTTTGTGTGCGTTTTTCACACTGCGCTTACCAAGAGGCCCCTCTCCAGCGGACTCCAGCACCTGTGCTGCCTCCTGCGTTACCACGGTGATTCCTGAGGCGGGCAGCTCAAGGTCTATGTCACCGTTGGGCGTGCCTTCTGGGATGATGACCAGGCCGTGTTTCTGTGATGGGAAAGGTAACAATGAGACGCACTACAGAGACCGCTCAGTTGCAGTCTCTCTTATAACCCACACAAGGGCATATTGAGACAATTATTTTCAAAAGTACTGAATTCCCATTAAAATATGCCCCATAGGATAATAAACATAGTATTTACAACGCAGGAAGAAAGGTGCAAAAGAACACAAAGATATCAAATGGAGCCCTGGTAAAGCCTGTGATTGCCCTCATGTCCTGCTGTGAGCAGCTGTGTTAGGGTGTCCTAAGCTACAGTGGCTCTCCTGGGGCGGACCTACCTCTCCTGATTTGGACTTCCCCTTGAGGTCGGTCAGCTCATCTCTGAGCTCGTCCCTCTCAGTCCTAATGCAATCAAAGTACTCTTTCTGTCTCTCTAAGGCCTGGCCACACACGGCACACACGCAAAGAGACAAGAGAGAGAGAGAGAGAGAGAGAGATGGACACAGACAGGATAAATGGCAAAGGAGAAGTTGGAAGGACAGAAGTACACAAGATCACGCATATTTGTACAAGCAGGCACGCGCGCGCACACACACACACACACACACACACACACACACACACACACACACACACACACACACACACACACACACACACACACACACACACACACACACACACACACACACACACACTCACTCATTCACTCACATGGCAAGTCAAAGTGGGAATCTCATGCTCTGACAGGCACCAAGAACACAAACATGCAGAAAAGGCAACATGCTGGTGATGAAGGAAATGGGAGAAACGACAAGCAAAGACACAGGTGGACACATTTCCACAATGCACCTCTGAGAGACAGACAGACAGACAGACGCTCCTTTATTTCACCTTCCTAAAAAGGGAGGACACACACTGTCTGTCACACCAAGACAAACTCTCCAAATACAGAGTTACTAGATGTGTGGATTATAGGAAATTGATCAAACGTTTGTGCTCTCTACATGCACTTGACTGCACAGTATCATGTTTAAGAGTTTAACTGAACTTCACACCTAATCAATCTGCTACAGACCTCCCAAAATAGGACCAGATTAACCAGTTGGTTCAACTAATCCGGGGGGGACTTAATAATGTAGTCAATTCCAATGACTGCAGTTTAGTGGTTTAGTTATATGTTGACTGTTTTCTTGCTGCGGCAATGTTTCCATTTCAGAAATGTAGAACTTTTAACATCAAGACAAACACTATATCATATGGGAGGGGATGACTGAACTTCCCAAAAAAAAAAAGTAAACTCAAACTTGTAAAATATACCATTATATATAATAATACATTATGATTATTATTACTACAAAAAACTGTTTTATTTACAAGTCTGAACAGCATTTGTATGTTATTACAAAGTCATTATTTTGTTAAAAAGCAGATCTGGAATATGGTCAGCCCATGTTTACCAGGGTACACCAGTAGGGTGCAGCACTGTGTCAAAAATCCCTGCCTTCTCCACGCCTCTCGTGTATTACTGACTAGCTCTTCCTGGTCCAGTACACATCAAAATATACAGCAAACCTGAGTTTACTCCAGGTTACTTTAGTCTATGTTTATCATGACGCAGATGGTTCCTAAACGATTGACTCTACGTCAGCATCGGCCTTGGATGATTTTAAACAGTAGATGACATGTTGCCAAAATGGTAATTTTGTCAATATTAGCACCAGCATTGATCTGTTTCATCACAGTACAGTCACATCATTTAGTTTACAGCTCAAAAACACATTTAAGTGTGCAGTACCTCTTTAATTCAATTAATATATATTGAAAAACTGAATTATGCAAACCCATACAAGTGCCAAGAAGACATGCGTGTTATCAAATTACATTTGACATTCATAACCGTGAGATGGGATGCCTCCAACTGCAAGCTAACATCTATGGGATCTCTCAGGCCATCACAGGAGCCAATAGACTGCTATTACACACCAGGTCACCAATTCAATTCACGTGGCCTAAATCTACACACTTTAGATTTATTTGAAGACAGAGACTAGATGGGTCATGATGCATTTTAGCTTGGACCAAAATGTTATGCCAAAACACATTTCTAATATCCTTTGAAATTAAGTTCTTCATTTGATGTACTGGAGGCAATCTAATAAATGCAAAATATATTTAAAAGTTAAAAACTCTTCCTATCAGCAACATATAGTCTAAAGGCCACATATTATCAAGGGGAACCTTTTGAGTCTAAGCTCATAGCCTTCTGACCCCTGACAGGGGGGGGGCAGTGTTTAACAACAGTCTATTGGTCTCCATGACTCTACAGGTAATTCTACAACCTCCTACCCCAATCTTTTTGTCCTTCCAGTTAATGGTCTCCTGCAGATCAAACACCTCGCGGGTGAGGGTATCTAACTTTTGCTGCATTTGCTGCTTGTCCTGCAGCAGCGGCCGTGATGGCAAGATGGTGATAGGGAGCGCAGGGCGCCAACAGAGAGGATGAACAGAAAAAAAAGACAATGAAGGGGCGATGAATGACAGGAGAGAGCACAGAAGGGCAAATGATGCTGATCGATCAGAGACAGGAAAAAGGGATGAGAGAGAAACATGAGGTGCCAGATGGACAGAGAAAGAGAGAGAAGAAAACACAAATGAAGAGAAATGTGTGTGTGTTGAGAGAAGTTGCGCCTCACTGCAGCCTTTCCTTAAGTGCATCTATTCCTCCGCTGGGTGGGGGTTTAGAGGGTGTGTGTGTGTGTGTGTGTGTGTGTGTGACTCTCACCTCTATGAGCTCATCTCTCTGGCGAATGCCTTCCTTCAGCTCCTCCTGCTTGTGCTGCAGCACTGACACCATGTGCTTCTGTCTCTCTAACTCCTGAGAGAGGGTGGGAGAGAGAGGGAGAGAGAGAGAGAGAGAGAGAGAGAGAGAGAGAGAGAGAGAGAGAGAGAGAGAGAGTGAGTGAGAGAGAGAGCATGAAGAAGAAAAGAACGCCAGAACATAAGTAACAAAGAACACCACCTAGTTTCAGAGGGGTTATTGCTTTATTTCGATCAATCAGTTCACATAGCCCTCTGCAAAAGTCTGTTTAAAACGCCCTTTCTAACGGTCACTTTCTACTAAGCTTCAGGGTAACATGAGAAGTGGGGCAAGTCCTGTGGGGTGGACATCATCAGGCCACAAAATCAAAACCATCTCTCGTGCAGTCCATGTTGTAACAGGACTCACAACAACAATGCTCTTTTCTTTAGTGCCTCTCAGGACAAGCCTACACGCAGAAAAATGATGTGAGGGTTTCCAGTGTTGCGTAAAAGGCACTGAACTCATCTGCTTTGAAACAGAAAGCCAGCGGTGGGCCCGCGACTTCATGCGTTTCCTTCAATTCGAAACACCTGGGCGCGTACGTCAGAGAGAGGAGAGAAGTCAAACGGATCTCATTAAAGCTCAGGGCTGAGCAGGGAACTGAAGTGACAGGGCACTCTCTGGGTTTCAAAGGCTGCAGGAGGGCTTCGGGGATGACTGACAGGTTAAAGAGGGTTATTAAATATACATGCCTGACCTGGAAATCCAACCCAGCTGTCACCTCATGACCTCATGTCCCCTGTTTAAACAAGTTGCTGGAGAATTTCTTTACGAATTATGTGTACACAGAAGAGTGTGCGTTTGTGCGTGCCTAGATGCATTTGTGTCAGTGTATGTTTCAGTGCAATAGTGTGCAATTGAAACCAACTAAATGAATGCATTTGTACACAGGGGAATGAGCTGTAGGAAGTGTATACGAGTGAGTGTGTGTGTGTGTGTGTGTGTGTGTGTGTGTGTGTGTGTGTGTGTGTGTGTGTGTTTGTTTATGTGTGTACCTTGGCCTTGTCGTCCATCTCTCGTTTCATTTCTGACGACTGCTCTTCCATCTCTTCTATGACGTCCTTGAGCGTGTCCACCTGGTAGATCAGGTTGGCTTTGTCGTTGTCTAGCTGAGCATTGGACACCATGGCTTTCTTATACTTCTCTTCCACCTCCGCTAGTGAATCCTACCAGGGACCAAACACACACACACAGACACAATCATCCACCGCAAACTGGGAATATTCAAACCGAATACTTCATTAGGATGCACCCGTCAAGCTTCTCTAAAGGTTTCATCTTGTCAAACAATGACAAAAGCTGCCTCGTTGATATGAGCTACTAGAGGACAGTGATCTGTGATGTATTGTATCAGTAATAAATTGCTATTTTGGAAAACCCTTATGAAAATTACTTTTTATTAATCCTTTTCCGTTACTGCTTTACTGAAACAGGTTGTTACTGCAGTCTTTACTCTGTCTCATTTTAAAATTCCTTGCTAATTTCCTCCAACTATCTTAATTTAGAAATCTATCTTAATCTTGATTGCATTGCTCATGAAATATAGTATGGAGTACTTGAGGTACTATTACCAACACTGTTGCTGCTACTACTACTACTACTACTACTACTACTACTACTACTACTACTATACAGACGTGTAATACAGAGGTACAGTCACTTCTGTGTTAACTAAAGAAGAAAGAAGAAACAGGATAGGCCAAACTACCACTAAATGTTTGTTCATCTCAAGTTCTTTGGGTCATGCATCCAAACCCAATCCAATTGATGCAGTGCATTCAGTACTAATGAATATAAATGGGATTACAGTATGGCTAAAGGGTCTTGAGATGGACACACTCCTGTAGGAAAACAACTCGCACACCATTTCCTAATAACATTACTTATACATTCTCTTTTTTATTATTATTTTTGTACAAGCGCCAGAGGGCTGTCAACTAAATCCAGGTGAAAGCCATGCCAACAGTGGAGTGAGTTAGTTTAGACTTCCCATCCCCATCCCCATCCCCACCCGTTCCCCTCTCCCCTCTCCTGTCCCAGAGAGGCCGTGGGGACAGAGGGGAAGTTCAGAGGTCGGAGTGAAAAACAGGAAGTAAAGTGTCCTCCAGCTCAGGTCTACGGCTGAAGAAAGGGCAGTCCTGCACACCAGCTGATAACACTTACCTGTGTAAAGGTCCACGCCATAGCGACCCGTACATCCATACGCACGCGCGCACACACACACACACACACACACACACACACACACACACACACACACACACACACACACACACACACACACACACACGCACACACCCCTTTTATTGAGGCTCCACATGCAGCCTACTGTGGTTTTGAACGTCATGCAACAACAGAAGAGGGTGACCCAATGTTGGGGGGTTAGGGTAGTGAGGGAATGAGAGAGAAAGGGCACACAGAGAAGGAAGAGGAAGGCATGCAGTGCACTCAGGCCCCTCTACCTTCAGCTCCTTAAGCCCCTGCATGTAGCGCCCCTCTACATCCTGAATCTGGTCCTTTAGATCATACAGATCCTGCGGAGCAAATGGGAGGAATGGGATGAGTGAATCAGAGGGAGAGACGAAGGGTCGGAGAGAGGGAGAGAGAGAGAGAAAATCGAGCACTGATGTGGACTGTGGATGGGTGTCATGATGTCATCGCTGCGACAGATTGGCACTCACTGGCAAAAGGAGACAGATCGTTTACACTTAACACTTCCCCAGCATTCTCATACAGTGGGTGCATCTGTACATTTCTACACAGGCATTCACAAAGACAGCTATGACACAGATACGTTTAGACGCAGGCATTCACACAGACAGCAACTGCTACAAATGTGCATTTCAACAGACAGCCACGAAGACAGACAAAACATACATGTTTATCCCAGGCATTCAAGACACCAACAGACACAGCAGTTAGTTAGTGGCTCTGAACATTAGATTCCGCTGGTGTTCCCATTGAGACAACAGGAAGTTGTGTGTGTCACAGGAATGTGTTCTCTTTAGAGTTCCCTGTCGGAGAAAGCGAAGGCTCTCACCCGCAGCTCACTGAGAGAGGCATCAGGATCAGCGATGCTGCCCCCATCTTGGCTACCGCGCCTGGAGGACGTGCCACCCAGTGACGCCAGAGCAGCCGCAGACAGCCCTGGGGTGGCACAGCGTGATGACGGCTGCAGCAGGATGGAGAAAGAAAGAGAAAGAGAGAGATAGAGATAGAGATGACAGAAAGAAGGGTGAGAAAGAAAGAAACAATAAAAATCCTGCTAGAACACATCAGTTGCTTATCAGCTCCTCTACAGTCCAGAGTTCTGGTTTACAGTTTCTACAGAACTGAGGTGGATTGTGTTGGACAGGCCTTCCTTTATATTAGGGCTATGTTCCTTCCAGTATATTTGCATGATGGAAAGTTGAGGTCTGATATTGTGGTTATCTGTACTGTGTGTGTGTGTGTGTGGCCTTAAAATACAACTTATGTACAAAACACATCAAATGTAACCACAACAATTGACCAATGTTTTTCTATGGTGTTCTATCTCTCACGGTAGTCGTGTGTTCAGCTGTAGAAATTTGCATACTCTCTCAATGAAGATATAGGAATGTAGATCGGAACAATGGACAACGTAACTGCTTGTCGTTAGAATGAACATTTCCTCCAACAGATGCATGACAGATCTAGGAGTGAACCAGGGTGGTCTCTCACTCAAGGCTATTTCATGAAGTCCTCCACACTCACCCGGCTGTACTCGGTGTACTGCTTGTCACATTTTTCATCCAGCTGGAACAAGAAAGAGAAATGAAACATGAATTAGTAAATCAGCCCTGTCCTGTCTGTGCCCCGCTGGGGTTCTGTTCGGTCACCTGAGTCAGCGGACCGCTGAGGGAAGAGCAGGATGTGGACCGCTGCATGGTCACAGATCACTCAACGCAGAACTTCGGGAACCAAAAACATCTCTTTTTTTTTTCCCCAGCAGGCAGAGAGAAAGCCACCTTTCTCAAAACAAAACCTGTGGTTTGTGCCCCGGCAACAGTCACCAAAACAAACCATTTCTAAATAGTAACACAAGCAAGCCAATGGTAAGCCACGATCCTTTAAAAAAAAAAAAAAAAAATGTAAAATAAAAATAAAAACCATAACATGGGAAACTTTGACCAGAATGCATGCGCTGCAAACAGAGAATGAGAGGTGCCAAAACACACACGCAAAGTCAGTGAAATCCCACAGGGAATTTTTAACCAAAACACAGAATTAGTCATCACATGGGAACTATACAAAATAGGGGTCGTGTTAGACAAACCTTTGTGATCAAAAGATGGTGTTCAGCATTTTCACTGACTATCAGGTTAAACCTCTTCAGCTATTTTCAGCCCACAACACTCTGGAACAGTGACCGCGTAGTGTGTGAGAGAGAAGCCAGGGCAGGGGACGGCTTGGATCTGTGTGTGTGTGTGTGTGTGTGTGTGGTACGTGGCATATGGGAGTGTGCCGTGCATGTGCTAGTGTATGCAAGGCAAGAGCATGCCAAAGTCTGGCTTTCTCCAACATCTGACAATAGCGTGCCTAGATAAAGGGGTGAATGTCCAATCTGTTGGGTGTATTCAGTGCTATATACACTGCAAAGGGGTGTGGTGTCTAGTCTGGCTTGGTCCGTGTGCGAGTGCATAAAGGCCATATGTGAAGTCTGAGTGTTTCAGAAAGGCCTGAGAGGAGACATGCTTTAGTCCACTCCATTCCATTCCATTCCAGAGTGTGACTTACGGTGTCCAGGTCAGGGATACACAGATCATCCAGGTCAGACACGATACTGCCACGACGATTAGTGCGGCTGAAATAATCAGCAGCCGTCTCACTGATGTCAGAGAAATCAGATGACTATGTCCAGTATAAAGTGATGGACAAAGAGGAAGGAGAGAGAGAGAGAGAGAGAAGGAAAATAACATTGCAAAAGAGAGAAAGAGAGTGGAAAGGGGGAAAAAGACTAGATGAGGGAAGAATATGCAGATATTAAAACGAATATATAAAAAGCAACAGGATAGACGGATGGAGATGCATGAGAACAGAGCAAAGGTGTTCAAAAAAGCTAGTGAGGGAAAAGTTAAAGTCCTGGACCAAAGCTACAAGAAGAGTCGTTATAGTGATGCTTTCACTCATTCTTCTCATGTTCCTCACAATGAGGACATGACTGATATATTTGTAGAATTTTATAGCAAACATCAACACAAACCGAACAAAGCAAGAGATGGAAAAATCATGAAGAATACACTAACTATGACTTTAGGTCTTAAGGGTCAACAAAACAGTCAAGACTTTCCATAAATACCATTTTGAATCTAAAAGGTCACACTGAATGGCATGTGGCTGATGGAAAACCCCCCATCTCGCCCTTCAGGCAGGGCTGCCCAACCCCCTCCTCACAGACCTCCAGCCTTCTCGAAACTCAACAGGCACTTACCTCAAACAGCTACTCTGGCCTCTTATCAAATCTCATGTCTTTCCCCCAATCACCCTAGGCCCTAACCTTCCCAACAAGCTCTGGATTCGCTCAGTCAGTTCCTGCTGCTGGCCGGAGGTCCAGAGGGGAGGGCTGGGTGGCTCTGGCCAAGAGAGGAGGAACAACCCTAATCGGCTCACCACGCTGTCCCTTCGTCCGCGTTTGTGGTACTCCTGGGACACCGTGCTGCCGGAGTCATCGTCAGAGGAGGACTGGCAGGGTCAAAGGGAGCTTCAGTCATTGTGTATTTCTAACGGTATGCACACTCTCTGTTTAGAAGTACTATTCAAACTCACATATGCACTAAAGACAACTCCATTCATGCAGAAGTTATAAGCCCTTTCTTACTTCTACCTTTCAAACAAACAAACAAAAAACATCAAACAACACAGAAGGCAAACTGCATCCACCAACTCTATAGAATGGCAAACCTGTGGAGCTCCACACACAATCCAAACAACCCTGTGCACTCCGAGTGCATGCCTTTTTATAAGGTCGCATGGCTTTAATCCAGAGTTACCTGCTTTGCTCCCTGCCGGGTTGTTATGGGACACTAAATATCCATGTTAGCTCGGGAATCAATTCCATTCCAGCTCCATTCCATTGACTGTTAATGGGCATTTTCATTTTCAATTGATTGTCTGGACTCACTCAGAGGTTAAAATAGATTTGACAGCTATTAGCTGCACTAGTGGGGTGTTAAATCAACCATGCACTTTATCCACGACTCAAGTCCATTCAGTATTCAACCCAAGTAGTGGCAAAACCGGTTGAATAAATTGCAAGGGTTAGTCAAACGGGTAAGGTGGAGAGGAGTGCAGTTGAACAGGCCAGAGTGTGGCGGGGTGCTCACCACAGGGCTGCTGCGGGTGGAGCTGGCCGCTGAGGAGTACCAGCTGTATTCAGACGGCTGTGTGTGTGTGTGTGTGTGTGTGGAGGGGTGAGAAGTGGGGTGGGGGGGTGGGAATAGAAACAGCACTGACATGAGCGCCACAAAGTCTCATGTAGACAGAATGAGCTCAACCAACTGGAGGATGACATCATAATAGGGTCACTATGGACACGGACAACACTTACAGTTCTGGAAGTGTAGGAACCATAGAGACCGTCATCATTGATAGAGGCCTGAGGGGGTAGAAGGGAGAAGGAAGTGGGGGGGGGGGGGATCACAGCTTTTCAAAAGCAGAACAAGGAGACCCACTTGGGCCTCCTTCAGTGAGAAGCCTCTTTGGCTGTACACATGCATTACAAAGCCAAGAATTCAGCATCAAGTGGAATGCCTATATTTCCTAACAAGTAGGCAGCAGCTTCTGACGGCTTAAATCACTTCCTGCTGTTTGAGTTCACAATATGCACGATTATCACATTACCATGATAAAAACACATGCATTACTGTTTGTCTAGGGCCACTAAACCTCCAGAAGAATAAACCCTCCAGTTGAACTTTACGGGCTGTAGGAGGGCTGCGTCAGCTGCATTCTGCGGCCTAAGGAAGACTCATCTGTGGGGTGAAACAGAGCAGCTTTGTGCCCTGGGCAGAGGCTGTAATGTGCAGTGTGTAGTGTGGCTGCATGCAGACTCCATGCAGACTAACCAGGCTGTGACTCCGGGTCAGGCCACTTGTACTGGGGGTGATGGATGGGGCCTGTGGTAGGAGTGGGAGGTGGAGTGATGGGCGTTAGGCAGGTAAACAATGTGTGGAATTCTGTGACCAAGCAGTCAAAAGACCATCTACAAAGAGATGTTACACCTAGTGTCTAGAGCAGTTGCATTAAAACCAAGCTTCTGCTACATATAACTAGATATTTCCTGACTAACAGGGTCTGATTAAATAGTTTGGAAGCCAACACTGAGTTATGAACTACAACCACAACAAATGAAAGAGGCCTGTGAATGATAAATAAACACCAATAACAAATATAACATTCTGTAATAGTTAAGCACTAACTAGCACTAAGTTATAATACTGTTGGGGAACTAGTTGGCTGGCAGGTTCAGTAGCATCATTGCTCCTCAGGGAAATCTGTGGGTACACTGACTGGAGGAATGACAGAGATGAAATGACAGGGTGGAGAGGGAGAGAGTCAGACCCGGGGCTGGTAGGTGGAGGAGGTGGTAGTAGTGGTGAAAGTAGGGGGAGCAGGTTTGGAGCTCTTTAAGCTGGTGTAGTTCCTTTGGTCGTGGTACAATCCAGTCTAGAGGGAAATGGCATATGACACATAAACAAGAGCGCAACGAACGGAGAGAGACATATTCCACTGCTCAGAGCTCTATCCATATAATGGGTTAACACAACCCTTTGCAAATGAAAATAACTACAAAACCACAAAGGAAATGGTAATGACCAAAATATTTGTAGGCTGTGAAGCGAGTAGAGAATTGACAGATTAGTTCATGGCCTGGATAAGCCTTAGATCTGCTATGGAACACCTAAATAGAAACAGCGCTTGCATCTGGTGTTTTCTGCATTCAAATCATTTGTTTGTGAGCCGTCTTTGCAGACATTCTGTCTTCAAGTAGTAAGTGAATCCAGGCACAAATGTAACAGACGATGAAGAACTTTGCCTTTACACCTATTTGTATCTGCATAAAAAAAATATACTGGTAGTTGAATGATCATGCAAATGCTTGAATTCACAGCAGTGGTAGGTACACTGACCAGCAAGTCCTTTCTAGAGCCACTGGTGCTGGAGGTCTTCTTCAAGTTGTGCAAGTCGCTGTACACAGAGCTCTAACAGGGAGGGCGGCAAAGGGATGAGTTTCACGATATGTCTGCCCAACATCATCCACAACATCCACCAAAATAACACACACAGTTTATGTTTCAACGTGCATTTAGTTTGACAAAAACAATCTGCCCAACCTCTGAACTGTGAAAGAGTATAAATGTCTAAAAAATGTCAAATATGGCTACAGACGTTACTGCGATCAGCCCACAGCTGCTGAAAATAAATAACGTTAACCAAAAAAGCTTTGGAGCTCAACCAACAACTAACATAGCCTTCACATTTTACAGTCAATGAATGCTATGACCAACAGTTTTACAGACTAAATAACTAAATACAATTTCTAAATATCTATCTAAAGTAACCTCATCACTTGACATATTATGGCTACTATGGCGGTTGTAGAAGATGACATCATTTTGGAGGTAGCTACTGGCACCTGACGGACACCGTACATTCTCCTACACACTTGGTGGTGAGGGAGGGGTATTCAGTTGGTTGCAATCTGCAACCTCACCGCTAGATGCCACTAAATCCTGCACACTGCAACTTTAAGCATAGCTTTGATCTCCACTGCCAATGTCAAATTGTTTCAAATCACATGTAAGAGGCTCAACATGTTCAAAACATAGCTACAAAGCAAACTGCATGTCAAAAATGAAGCCAAACTGTAAACCGACATTCATTTCAATTGTCTGTCAGCTCCTGAATGCCCCTGAATCCTTGTGTATCTCCATAGATCACTCTCCTTACAAACCATTAAGCATGCCCTACATCCTGAAGTCTGACTGACTGTGTTAGGCGAATGTGAAAATCTCAGACACATCACTGCTGTGTGAGCGTTGCAAGGTGTAAATGAAGCGTGTGCTGGCTTCATGACAGCAGGAGAGGGTGGGGGGTACATACAGTGGAGCGGGAGCTCTTCAGAGCTGAGCTGCTGGAGAGGCTGTCAGACTGCAGACGGAGCAGCAATTATACATAAGAGAAAAAATAACAGACACACAAAACATCATTACAAACCACAGTCTCCCCACAGAATGAAAACTCCATGCGCAAGTACTCAGGGTGTAAAAGACACATGCGGTATGTATGTGGTGACAAAAAAAAAAAAAAAAAAAACAGACCAAGTGAGAGTTATTGATGGTTATTGCTTTTTACGATGATATTATGCTGGACCACTAAAACAGTGCAACATCACAAGCAAGTGACTTAGACAGCTCATCACTTTGGATACTAGTTTCCAGATAGGGGGGGGGGGGAGAGTGGGGGAGAGGACACAAATCTGGGCAGTGTTTTCTCTCTGAATGCTTGCCTGTACAGTTGCTAAGAGTGAAGATAAGTCAGACTCTTTAGTCAGCTGTTTACATGATGAGACTGCAGCAGGGGTGTGTGCAGCGCTTCTGGAGGGGTATGTGTATACTATACTATGCATACTTGAGACTGCTGTGACCCCGTTTCGAATGATTAATCTGTCGTTTATTTGCCAGAGAAACCCCTTCAAGGCTTCCACTGGCCGTCATTATTCACTGTGATAAGCTGTGGGGGCCTGAAGTAGACAGTTGAGATCACACTGTAAACTTCTCCAAGGTGCTGTCTCAAATACAAGAACATCTGTTGTTATTCTATGAATAACCAAATACGCAAACGTTAGATATGAATCAATGAAGGTTTCTAGCATTAGGCTACACATGAGGTATTGAAAATCCTAGTCGGAATTAGGTAGATGGAATGTAAAATGATTATGAATGTTATGACTATTGTGAATGCAACAAAATGGTCTTATGGCCGTGGTTATGTTTCAGGGTGTATTGTCAAAATAGTTTTAAGTGTAAAACTCGACAAAAAAAAAAACAACAACAGGGAAGGCAACCCATACGGAAAACAGATACACAGCAATACACGCCCTGGAAACCCACCACCGAATCCCTCCTGAGGGAGGTACTAGTTCGACTCCGGATGGAGCTCCCCAAGTCGCGTAGCGAGGATGAAGTCGACTTCAAAAGCAGAGACACATCAGGTTTACAGACACTGTCATCCCATTTGTCCATCTGTCCAATCATCTCACCTTATCTAATGTATCCTTACAGTTCTCCGTCAAAATACCAACACGCTAAGAACGTATATTATATCAGAGCACATTACAAGCCTCACACACAAAACTGAAGGCACCCAAACAACATGGTACACACCCGGTAGCTGGCACTGCTACGGACTGACATTGTGTCATCATCTCGACCCTGATGAACACAGATACAGAGCATAAAAGAATGACAACAAAGGATAAAGAAAAGACAGATATGATGAAAGCTTTAGATATGAGCAAGCAGGGAAGGTGAGCGGAGAGCTAGACAGGGAGGCAGAGTAGATGGGGTGGGGGGAGCTGGAGATACAAACCCGCCGTTGTTGGCTGCTGCTGGAACGATGCGAATGTCGGGCCTTGTCAGCGTCAGCCTGGATGGAGGGAATGAGTGGGAAGGAAAGAGAAAAAATGAAGGAGCAAAGGCACAAATAAGGAGAAAAAGAAAACAAGGAGGAGAAGAAGCCCCATAAAGACCCTCATCCCAGCCTGACCCTCATTTCAGTGATGATTGCTGATGGGGAAAAAAACTGTAAAAGGGAGAGTGGAGACACTTTACTGCTTCACAAAGGTCACATTACAATCCACTGCTTTCCTCCCTAGTTTTTACCATCAGCATTCCCCACATGAGAAGAGTCAAGGGCAGGGCAGGGCAGGGCAGGGCTGGGATAGGAAGGGAAGGGTAGGGGTAGGGGAAAGCGTGAAACACAAGGCTGGATGCAACTGCTTGGACATCTGTTCGTGTTATACCAAACCAACACATGCCACTCTGAGGAAGATGAGCACGAACGATGAATGGCCATCCAGCTGAAGGATATCAATTCAGTCAGATTCAAATGCTGACTTCTTGCCACGAGCGCTTCCTTTCCCCCTGACCACATGTGCTGGGTGGGGGGGGCTTGGAGCAACACCATAAAGACATGCACAGAGGCCTATCCATCTTAAACTCTTTATGCTACAAATTACCATAGAACATTCCAGAAAGTGATACCAATCTGACCTTGGACCTATGGGCCTCTTCACTTTGTTAAAAGTACACCACACTCGACAAGTTAGACCGTGCAATAAATCAAGGCTTGGTTAGGTGCAGAGCTAAACTGTAGCTTTGCTTTCGTTTTGACAGGCACTAGTTTCACACAGACGTTTGCAAAACACAGCCTACCGCAATAAAGATCTGTCCATGTGTGAACCACTATCAAGCTCACACCATGGACTTCTACAGTCTACCAGACAAACAGATTACTCATAAGAGCTCCTCTGAACCAAGTGCAATAAACAAGGTAATGTCTTCCATAAAAAAAGGTTAGGAACATTCTAGATACGGTGATGATTGCAGTTCAAGCCTCACACAAACACAGGTTTTAACGAATACAGTGGTGAGGCTCACAACATGCGCTCTGTCCTACCATCCATTGGTGGATCTGCCCCCATTTCCTGTTGGAGGACGAGTGATGGTGAGAGAGCTGAGTGGAAAGGGCCGCGATCCGGATGGGAGAGAGGAACAAACATAAACACAAACTTACTGTTTACTCGCAGCTAAGTGGTATGCTCTCTAGCTCGCACAAAGACACACACACACACACACACACACACACACACACACACACACACACACACACACGCGCGCACTAAGAGCCTGGGATGTAGCGTCCAGTGATGTGATTGTTGCCAAAACCAATATCAGCTCCTGCAGAAAGGCTGTTAAGTCAAGAGCATATTCCCTACATTTAAAATTTGCAGGTACTGCATTTCAAACTCCACTATTGCTGATCGTTCACACTTTTACTGTTCTGTACATGTTTTAAGAGTTTTAAGATATAAAAGACAATGTCACTCCTGCTTTATAGTGATCACGTTGTACACACCTTTCCAACACAATATTTTCAAAACAATTAGGGAGCAGACTGTGTGTTTCTTAAACAACATCAGGAGATTTCATGCCCTCAAAAGTCATCAAGACGTTGAGAATCAAGACTTTTACAGGCCTTCTACATAAGAAGACACACTAATACTTAAGGCATTACTTTAAAAAGCATTCTCACTACCCCTATGTAACAGAGCCAGTCTATGAGTGGATGATCACATCAGACCCTCAAAGGAATTACATGACGACTTTCTAAATAAAGAGACATAGAACATAGCCGAGGAGCGTCTGCACGGTGCCAGAGTGAGTCAGCCTGACCTCAGCAGTATTCACACTTTCCACATCAACACTTCCCTGAAGAGAGCGCCGAGCGGAAGAGCACACTCAGCATCTGTGTGGCTCTCTCACTTGAGACAGTGGCCACTGCAAGGCCGGGATTCTCTCACTTGAGACAGTGGCCACTGCAAGACCGAGGTTTTGTTGCCAGCACGAGCGAGGGTAGCGAGGGAGTACCTCTTTCTGGGATGTGCAGTCATGGTGAAAATCGGATCTGAATCTTTGATGCAGTAGGATCCCCAGAGTGAAGGCAAGTTGGGGAAAAACAAAACTCACCTGTTTTTAAATGTGTCTGGATTCAGAAATTAAAGCAAGGAACATTTCTGCGCCTGAAGTCATCAGATTTTAATATTTCAAAACCGTTTGTCCAATACAGGCAATCGAAGTTGGTGATGAAGCTGCCAAACAGGAAGTAAGTTCATACCTCGGCCAATCTTATGTCAATTGACTTGCTGTGAGTACATACAGTCACGCTTTTGACATAATGGCATCAAGTTTCCATGACAACTATGGCCCTAAATTTACAGCTTGTGTGCATGACTTGAAGTGTTGATGACTGATACCTAGGCTACTGTTATACGCTAAAAACGTAAAACAAAATATGCACGCGCAAACAACACTAATAGAAGGCATTAGAGATACGTTTGTGGTATAAGAGATAAAAACATAACCTAGCGCGCTGCAGGCTACAAGCCAGATGGATGACTGCCACACGCATATCTCAACCCGTTTCAGAGAGACAAGAACACCAAATCTAATAGTTTCTAAATGTGAATCCTCACATTAACTTGAAATGACCAAATGGTTGAAAAATGCATCATCTTCTCGCCCAAACCGCAATCTGGTAATTGTATCGAAGTCCAAGTCCAACTTTCAAAGCCATAGAGAATAGCTTATCCCATACGCCTTTCATAAATCTTTCAAACCTTTCAACACCTCCGTTGGTCTCTAAACAGTGTATGTGGCATAATAGGCCTACTGTTGTGAAATGATTGCCAACTCAAAAGATTGCAATGATTATATGAAAAGAAAGCGAATAGCCAATTCATTGCAATGCTTTTTCAAAGTAGCGTGCATTATTGATACTGACACTTCACTGAGCCAGTGTAAACAAAGCCTAGTCTACTTGATTAATACAAAATATAGGGTTTCTTATGACTATGTGTGTGTATATATATGAATGTTTTGAACTGATACTTAGCAAGAATATATATATATATATATATATATATATATATATAAATATTCTATATAATATTTCCCATAGACATGGCCTACAGTACAATAATCTATTTCCAATTGTAAAATGGCCCTGCACTGGAATTCCGGCACTATGCCTGAGAACTTTAATCCACGTGTATTTTATGAATGCAAGTATGGAACTATAGTGCAACAGTATTCAGCCATTTGAATTGGAGCATCTTCCTGATACAGGCAACTAATGGTATCCTATAGGATCATTGTTGTGCAGTTATGATGGCTGAGGCTGTGATCATAATTCAAATGAATTTGGCTGTACTGTAATGTTGATATAACAGTGACGGACTAAGTCTATGGCTTAATAACTCTGCCCTGCTCTCTAATGAAGACCAATGACAGTGAACAGCTGGGACGGTGGTAGTACCTCTCTCTGCTGGCGTTCCAGCTCCCGCATTCGGATGTCACGTGCCTCTGCCCGGGCGGCCCTCTTGGCAGCGAGCCTGGCCTCTGCCTGTGGAACAGAACAGAACAAAACTCTCATCAGTTTCTATCAGCAGTATTGTTAATGCAACATACTCACTTTGTATTTTACACAGACTTTACACCACACCACTTTTTTTATATTACATTTATTTGCAACTTCTTCCAAACAACAGGTATACGTATCTGGTCCTAGATGTACCAAATGACATGCATCCCTTTTTCATTGGGATGACACAGCACTAAATCACTATGCACCTCCCCTTAGGGGTCGCCATTTAAATGCAACACCATCAGGGCAACATGAATCACTTTTTGAGTATCTGGAAGACTCTTCAGACAAAAAACATCTGTCCTCTCATAAATACTCCTGGAAACGATAAGAATCTTAAAACTACTCAGCTGCCCTTCGCCACAAGGGGGCCGAGGATGCCAGATTACACTCACACTCACACTCAAGCCAACTGGGATCAAAATCCCCTGCCATATCTGGGTCAATTGGTTTCAGCTCCCCGCCTGGTTTCTCATCTCAGAGCAAAGGAGGGCTGTAGCGCTCTCCAAAAACTAAGAAGAAAAAAAAAAAAGAGGGAAAGAAAATCCAAGCCCTTTAGGGGGTTAAGTCTGAGCACACAGCAGAGGCAGAGTTTAAAACAAGCTCACTGCAGCTGGTGTGGAGGGACCTTTCAGAGTACTACACAGCATGAGGTGGTGCTCAGTTTGGGAGATAACGACAGCATGTGTTGCTATGCTGCCATGTTGGATCTTTCAATAATCAGTTCCATGATGAGTCCCGGGATGCTTTCAAACTTCAAACATTATCCGTCAGGTTTTATTATAGCCAAGTATGGGCCTGCTGTTTGATTCTTGGAACCTGTTCAACTATGTTTCTTCCCCATTTCACAAAGCTTAGTTCAACTATGTTCTACTAATTCTGTTCCTGTCAAATATGTCATCAAATATATAATCAAGACCAACAATCACCCAGTACAACTTTTATTCCCTTCTTAAGCACCGAGTACAGCAGGAACACTACTGTGGATAACACCCCAAAGTCAGTGCCCCAAAACATAATTCACTCACAATTACTAACAATGTGGAATATTCTAATCCTACCCCTTCTACATGACATTTTCAGTAATGCACGTTGCATTACCACCACCATTACCAACATACAGAAGAGCAAAATTGATGGCCTCTTTTCTAATAATAGCCCTCACTGAGAGCTTTGAGCTTTGGGTTCGAGATGAGATGAGATGCTAGAGCTGCCGGTCTGGTCCCAGTCCACCATGACTCATTTCAGCCACAGATGCAGAGGCCTGGCTCAGAGCCCCTGCCATCAACTGTACACAAACACACACACACACACACACACACACACACACACACACACACACACACACACACACACACACACCATGTGTTCTCCATCAGTCCAGGGCCTCCCTAAGCCCCCCCCCCCTTCTGAGTGTAAAGGTCAGAGATGGGCAAGAGTCCTACAGCTCCCCCAAATCAGTGAGGGAAGAGTCCACATGACTTTGCACTTCTTCTTAGGCTAAGAGTGGAGACACACACAGACACTACAGAACAGCTAACAACACCTAACACGGCCTAATTAATAACAAAGAGAAAGCTTAACATCTTAAATCATATTTAAGTTTAGACTTTTACAGAGATTAGCTGTTTGGGATAGGGGTAGGCATGGCACCAGGCAGTGTGAGCCAGCAGAGCCTGGTGGGGGAAATGGGGTCTGACGGCAAGACCGGCAGGACTAAATTTGCTTGATGCCTCGGCAGCAGAGGCTAAATTCAGCCTGCCCCACCTCCTCTCCTTGGCAACGAAGAGAACCCCTCCCCTCTCCAACAAATTCACACTTACTGCTCCTCTGTCAGCTACGGCAGCCTGCAGAGGCGATAAAGTATTGAAGACAGATCACCTCATTCAAAGTCGCCATAAAGACACACGGTTAAAGCTAGACCTTTTACAAATGGCCACTTAATGGGATTAGCCAGACATAAAACACAATAGCCTTGGATAAATCCACTTTGATGAGTTCACAGGGAGGGGGAAGTATTTCACTGGCACACACCGAGGGTCCTGTGAATAACTCTTCATACCCAGCTGTGCACTGCTGGTGAGACTACTATTTCTTCTTCAGCACGTCTACAGTAATGCTAGTACCTCTTCTCGGTCTCCCAGTTTCCACATTTCTCTGAGGTTTCTGAAAGTGGATAGGGAAGTGTTGAAGGAAGTGTTGCTTGTGACACAGAGGGGGTTTGCAGGCGGCTTGCTTTTTTCATTTGTGCAAAGATTTGTTTTTCATGCATGAGTAAATATGTGTGTGTGTGTGTGTGTGTGTGTGTACAGGCTATGTGCTTTATTAGAGTTGGCATGTCTGAGTTGTCTGCGTGATTGAGTAGATATGTCTGTTCAAGTTAACATCCATGTGTACTGCAAAAGTGCGTCAGCAATGTGTGTGTCAATGTAAGCATGCGCATGTGCCTTTCATTTATTTGTTTTTGTGTGTGTTCGTGTGTGTTTGTGTCCACACGTTTAAGAGAGTGTGAAGCCTGGCCTCTGTACGGCACACCTGTTCCTCTGTCTGACAGGGAGGCTGACCTGGGAGGCAGAGTGGCGCAGCTGAGCTCTGTGTCTCTATCTATAGCTCATCATTCCCTCACACACACACACACTCAGAAGGCTGTCCATCCCCCACCAGCTCCCATCAGCCCCCACCAGTCCACAGTTCTCGTCAGGAGTGGAAAGGGGTTGTAATCTGAGCAGTGCTACCGGTGAGCACCATCCCTAACACACACACACGCAATGTATTCACCATCACAAACTGAAATAATCCACTTTCCTATATGTCCATCTCAGACAGTCAAGAAACGCTTCAATCAGACGGTACCCACAGGATGAGAACATCTGACACATACTGGGTCAAGAGGACTAGCTAGATATGAGCATGCCAACCACACACACACTTTTGTTTAGAAGCTTTGGACCTAATGCTACATACACAGACACACAGCAAATGTTTTTATAGCCCACAAACCAATTGTACAATAGACCTAAGATTACATTTAGACAATTGAACACGCCGTCAAACTCAATAAAAGTTTAAGTATAGTCAGCATATTCATTCTTTTGGTCTCTGGCCTTATCTTTGTGGTCGTTTGAACTTCAGGAGGAATAATAAAAAAAGGGAATGAGTCAACAACTCGCAATCCACCCACACTGTCTCTTATCTTAAGAAGGCAAAATGTAAATTGTAGCCATGGCGACAACTTATTATTCAAAAACACTGATCGTCTGATTTGTCCCGGAGTGGCCTACTACAGGCGGCGGTTGGCTGTGGGGCACTGTGTTTAGACATCAGACACGACTGTGCCAGAGAGGCTGATCGGTTCATACTGTGAACCCCTCGGCATTGAGCCTGGCTTTCAGAAGGGGATTCTGCCTGTTTGCCATTTCTCGACAGCTGCAAGAACTCTGTGGCACCATTCAGACCTTTCACACATCCGTGTGTTGTGGTCATGGAGTTATTGTGCCAACCACAGGCATGCCACACTTTCCATTGTGTTTTGAAGCACTATTTAGCAATGGCCATGGTTTCCAGCAATGTGAAACCAGTCAAGAATTGAACAGTTGGAAATCAAAATGGGTTGCAGGATTGATTATGTTCACCCATACTTGCCTACAGTCACCCTAAGTAAGTCACCCTAAACAATCTACTTTGAGCTGATGGGAATGTTATGTCTTTGGCATCCTTGCAACAATAACAACTACGAGAGCATAATCATCAGTAATGCAGCAAAGAGTTCTTAAAAGGATGACAGGAAGAACTAGTCTGCTCAGTGGATGGGAGTCAGCCCACTCCTCTTGTTTATGGACATGGACACACTTGTTTACACTCATTATTGCATCAGTATTGGCTGCTGGTGTGTCCCCACTCTCGTGATTGGTTGCAATTTGACCCGGCACATTGACACCACTCTCACACTGTCTGCAGCTCATCTAACAAATGAAATGGCACAGCATTCAGAAACAAAAACAATAACAGTGACACGCAGGTGTGCACATGACCGGCCACGGACAGCAGAACATGGATCACCTAAAACTCCTGAGCTCATCAGTAGACCAACATGTTTGGAGGAACACTGCCTTGCAAAAACCCTTAGCCATTCATTGAACATTAAGGTTTCCATTTCTTGTCAACAGAGCAAACTTTTAGTGTGAAAAGCCAATCGAACAGCTATCCAGAAGCTGCGTTGAGACAGACCTAGCTCAATTTAATCAGCAGATGATTTGTTTTAAACTGCCACTATAGGCTAGCTCTGAAGCATTGTACTTAACGGCCTTGAGACAAAATGATGCAGGTCCACGCAGAAGGACATACTGCAGGTATACACGCATATAGGTTGGATTACTGCCAGCAGTAGTGTGACAAAAAACAGTGCCACTGGTGGATGAAAAAAAAAAAAAACTGAATCTTGACCAGATTAGGTTCAATGTGTCCAACCGAGTTGAATCCTGTAGCAATTAGCCTACTTCTTGTACTATGCTCATATTTATTTCTTAAAAAAATGAATAGTATAGTAGCATGTCACTATGACCTTCGAATCAGTTCCAGTGAAACCAGGGCAGTGACGTTATGCAGGTGTGATTTTAACAGCAGCCACATATTTAGAGAAAGTGTTTGGAAGAAATAGTGTCAGCATTTGGTCACTGTTATTCATTACAGTTAGTTTTAAGGCTTGCAGGAGTGTGTGGTTGATTGAGCAGCTATTTGTTGCCTTATCACATAAACAACATGATTAATGATGGTCTCAACCCAGACTGGTCAGATGATTCAAGCTTTCATGGTAGCCCTGCAGCTAAGGGGGTGAGGCTCCACATGGTTTAATTTTTGGATCAAAATGAGTACAGTCTGATACAGTAAATCATCCAAAAAATATAGCACGAATAGCAAGAACACTTTGAGTGAAGAGTCTTCTAACTCAGCAACTCAGTGCTTCTCCAATATTGACATTACCAGATTTTTGGCAAGGCATACTTGTTTGTTAACAATGTTTGCATACGTTTTGACATATCATATCCTCACATTTGTTAAACAACTCTCTCTGTGATGGTTTGCGCACATGACCCCGAGCTGAAGTCTGAAATGCATGCCAATTCAAAGTCATAAATCCATCTTCTCTTTTGAAGGAGACTGGTGGCTCAGCTGCTGTTATACATCACTTCCAGCATTTCACTGGCTGAACTAGGCTGCGAGGGCGTATTAGGATGGCTGTATCTATGAGAAACAGCATTCTCCTGTTTCCTCAACAGAGTCCGCTTACGGTACCGCAATGACTCTGTGCTCCACACCCTGATGATTGCAACAACAATGCTGCCATTCACCCCCCCTGGCTGGGTTTGTTTAACACAACACACTCAGAGGGAGACCTCATATTAGTGCAGTGTTTTTTCACGAGAATAAATAAATTAAGCACAATGTCTAGATGTGAAGACATCTACCAAGAAACCCAAAGTGCATTACATTGAACTCACTCTATATTATCATCAGAGGCCTGCAGTGTGCTGTGCATTAAGAGCTGCTGGCTGAGCGCTCAGGTATGTCTTCACATTTCACTCTGAGGCCTGCCTGTTGAGACATGCATAGCACAGAGTCCAGGTGAGGTGGAAATCTACTGCCTCCATTACGTACCAGCCCATCCCGGACATACTGTACTTCGACGAGCACGAAGCAGCTTACTCAAAGTAATGCTTGAGTACAAAAAAATAAATAAAAACACCACAAATGTCACAGCTATTAAAAGGTCACTGAACATTCCATAGATCCACATCCAAATAATTAAATTACGCATCACAGCAATGAGCACTGCCATGAAATACAAGAGTGTACCATGCTGATACCAATTTTGGCAAATTGCAGCTATGGATTTGGTAGATGAATTTCCCAATGGCTGCACTGCGTGTGCTGCTCAGCCGCGGGGGCTCCAGAGACATGTCCCTACTGGCTCAGCCCCCTCTGCCTGCTGCTGTGTCTCCAGCATGGGTTGAGCCAGTCCAGGGCCGCTGCTACACAAACTGGACTGGACCCGTGGAACTGGCTTGGCAGCATAGCACATGGCATGTTAACCAAACAGTGTTATGTGCAAACATGCGTTGCTTCATGCCCCACAGGGCTGTGTTTTGTGCCACTAATTGCCCCGCCAACATTTCTTCCACACAAGAACATTTTGATGCATTGAAATTATTCAAAAATAATGACATGACTTCCTTTCCACCCGGGATGTAGCACCATATGCTAGAATTGATAAGGGCTCACTTCCCATTATATTAGACCAAACCTATTTTAGGTCCCCTATATTTTAAGTTTCTGGACTTTTCAACTGAGATTACAAAATTACATACAAGAAACACAATATGCTGGGTCAATTAAACTTGTATTATTTTCTGATCATTTCCTGAAGACAGGAAATGTTTTCTTACAAATGTTCTTAGGCTAAATTTCCTCAATACCATATGCCATCGAATGAACACAGATGAGAATAAGTAAGCTCTTGAGCAAGGCCGGCCTATCCTGGTCTTGGCCATATTACAGAAAGGATCCATTCAACTCTCTCTCTTTCTCTGAAACCATATTAAATCCTGTTCAGCTGTGTGATAACTGGTTATGTCTGCTAAGTACCACTTGTAAAGTTCATTGAACTTCACTGGAACATTCAGACAGAAATAAAACTATAAGATTAAACACCAAAGAGACCAGTGTTATAAATATTAGACCTAGTTTTGCGCTATGTGACCTTAGATTGGCGTCAAATAATGTGGGACACAACATCTGGAGATTACAGCTCTATGCAAGCATGCATGTGGATTTACCATCTGTAATACATTTGCCTACCATTCTGTAAAAACATTTTAGATTATTTTCTAACCAACATGCAACATCACCCAGTAAATATATGAGTGTCTTTCAGCACACTGATTAATCCAGGTCACAACTGTGTCTGATGCACAAGAGAGTGAGGGTCACAACTGTGTCTGATGCACAAGAGAGTGAGGAATGGAAGAGGGAGAATGAGAGCTGCAAATGAGAGAGGGTGTGAGGAAGTATAAAAAGACACAATGACTCCAGAGAGAAGGATAGAAAAGGATGTAAGGGATGGGGATCGCATCTAAATCGCAGCTGAAAGAAGACAGAAGACAGACAAGGAGAGGTACAACATACCTCCCGGGCTATGCTACTTAACGCCTCATCCTCGGCTGAGAAGCGATCCTTGATAGGGGCTCGTTTCCGTCCTGGTGTCCCCATGTCTTCACCTGCCCCACCAGCAGCTCTGAAGTGCTCTCAGGAGAAAGAATGGTCTGTTTGTAGTGCCTTCTGGAGAGGAGAGAGGGGTGGACAACATAGAACAAAGTCTTCAGCGAGGAAGTCATCATTTTGAACACTTCAAAATAGTGCAGTCGTACGCCATAACAAAACACAGTGCTTGATGAACAAGAGAGAACGATTCAGCCACACAGCCATCCGTAACTACTTCCATGTGTTATGACAGACGCATAGTAGGCTGAAGCAATCTACAACATCCTCGACAGTGCTGGCACACAGAGCTGCCCGGCTGAACAACCCACTGCCCTGGCACAGTTGTAGACTTTGGCCAGCAGCACAATGGCACATCTACAAACATTAATCAGTTCAGTGCTAGCGTACAACCAAAGATAAGCAAAACAACTTCCAGCAGTTCAGTGCAGGGCTAGTTAGTGAAGGTAGGTTACACTTTAACACAACAGAACATTTTATTTTCAAGTATAGAGGATCAGAGGAAAACAACTCTTTAGAAGAGGCTGAGAACGGCTCTACATCCCTATCATGGCACAAGTTAGAAAAAATAAACTACCTTACTCATGGCTGTCTGGGACGTATGTGCACACAGGATAAACAAGGTGCTGGCACTGGACAGTTGATTAATGCTAAGGGCTTGTCACCAAAGCTTTACACAATGTGACAAACTGGAAAAATATTACAGGCATGGAGCACAGCGCAAACCCACCCAGCCCTAGAGAGGAAGGGCATTATGTCTGAGTCAATGGTCTGGCTTTTTCACAAGACGGAAAAAGTACACAGACTTTTATCATCATAACTGTGAAGCACTGAATTTAGCATGCACATGATCCTTTTTCTTAAACATCATGTCTAGTTCGTAAACGTTTTCAACAAAATCTAAATGTTTACAAGTTGATATTATGTGTAAGTATTGTATTAGCCTAAGTTTAGACTATGAAGCATGGATATGACCTAACGTGAGTCAGCCAATGATGAGCATACCGATGGAAATTTAGTAATTAAGCCTTCTACTGAATGATCATCCACTAAGAGAACTGTGCTGCACTTTCAGTGAATTCGTTTTTTTTTTTTTTTAAAGCTCAAATTGGCGACCAGCAAATCTGCTTATTTTGTTGGCTACAATTATCTTCTATGTAGCTAATATTAACTGTGACAGTTTGACAGACTGTCGTTAGCGTTCATCGAGAAACACACACTATGTCAGGTGAAAATATTTTGCTTATAATGAATACAAAGCAGTCAGGCTGATGTTCATGGACACCTAAAAACGGACAGCCCTTTCTGGGTAACGAAGTGTCTGCTACCTTGGTGTAACGTTAATGGCTTGCTAAATATAGATACCGTAGCGATAGAGTTAACAATCCTAACGGGCTCCCTAAAAAAAAAGTTTTTTATGTTGTCCTCTACGTATTTTTGGCCAACTCAAAATCAATGCTCAATGAAAAACGACCCATATCTACGCGTGCTGATGTTAGCTCAAAGCAGGTGTTATCACAATGCCAGCTAGTCAAAGAGCTAGCTCGCTTACGTCTATGGAATAGTTTTCCATCCACCAAGCAAGCTAGCTGGTTAGCCACCCTTGTAACCTACTAACGATATCTGACTTATTGATAGCTACCTGGCTAACTATTAGCTGTAATTGTTCAAGTTGCCTTGAATTTCATGACAGTTGAAAATACAACCCTTACCTTTTGTTAGTATTCAATCAACATGGGGTAGCTCTTGTCCCCTTTAGAGCAGTGACCCCAGTTAAAATAGAACAGTCCTTTTGACCAACTAAGCTAGCCGGCTAGCTAGCCCACTTGCTAGCTAACCTCAGTTCTCCGCGAGTTGTGACAGCGCAAACTGACACTGCCCGTCACGTCACACTTCCCAAAGAATTGAATTCCTTCGTTATGTTTTCCAACTAATTTGTGTCCAGGGCTCTCACTCTCCAGTGCTTCTTGTCCCCGATACACACGTATACGATTAAAGCTGGTCTTATTTAAGAAAAATGCCCTTTCTTTTTATCCTGGTCAGCACTGTCCTGTTCTCCCTCACCACCACCGTCCGCCGATTCTTGGAGATGTCAGTGGGTGACGCTACACTTTCCCCGGATGTAAGTGAAGCCAGGGTGGAGGCAAAGGCGTTATTTTCCATCAGCAACTGGCAACCCCCAATGATCCACACTCGTATGGAGCGCTCATGACTTTTATTAGGACGACTAGCAAACGAAGCGCCCTCAAACGATGAGACTGTTTGAATTTGAATTTCCTCTATATCTGCATCTCTGTAATGCCCAGTGGAAATAGCTAAAAGTGTTGCTTTAACTTCTTTTGTCCTGATAGTTTAGACTCTCTCGGAAGACCACCATGATTTCTTGTGAAAACAAACGGAACCCCATGCAGTTTAATACTTAAAGCCACAACAAATTTGACGTTCGTGGTATTTCGTGAAACTTTTCGTGACACTTATAATCAGCATGTTCTTAGTTTTTCCAATATTTTTCACCCCGCGCAAATCTACTTAGCAAATTATATATCTGCTTTCCATAGCCTTACAGAGGACTTCATGTAGCAGATTAATAGTCCCATATAGTCCTCTACACTTAAACATGACTAATTAGAATTTTTGCGCCAAACGAAATTTTACCCACACAATAACCTTTGGAAAAACAGGCAAAAAATGTGAGAAAAGATTGCCCTCTGTTGCCGAAAAAAACGTATTGCAGAAATATGTGTCTTTCAACCACCTTCCCTCTCCCTCTCGTGACATGTTACTGGCTGAGGCCTGTATTTAGACAAAACAGGTGCATTTGACACATGAAAGTATGCCTATATTTAAAGAGCTGTTTTAAAGAGTGACATTAATTACAATGTTCAACATTATACTGAATACATTTTATAGACAACAGAAAGAATACTTAAACTACAATAAGAAGAAACGCTAAATATGTTTAAAAGAAAAGAAAGCTAAAAACGTATCTCTCCTTAGCCTTTAACTAGCTACGATTTCGCACTATATATATATAAATATATATTTATATTTATTATTTGATTTAATATTTAAATGTGAGTGGATCTGTCAGTGCACTGTAGCCATGTAATTCTAAACCTTTTTCGCCACAGGAAACGTGATAACCTGTCTGCCTGTCATATTTGAGACTCCATCTGTACACACCCCAAAGTCAAATGCAGTTAGTCAAACACATTCCTCATTCATACACAACTTTTGCCTAAATATAAAAAGCAGAATACTTAATTTCCCTTTCCCCATATATCCACAGATAGTAAAATGGCTATTGTTGTATAATATTAACTTCTTTGTAGTATTTATGTTAGTTGAATATTACTTTAGTTTTAAGGCTTTGTGCTTGAAGCATTGTAGATTGGGCCTCATTTATCAATACTTCCATGAGTGTCAGAGTGTTAAAGTTGGTAGGTGCCACAATTCACTTAAAACCCAACCTATGAACGTCAAATGTTTAATGACTAGTTTTATTCTCATTTTCAATAGAAATTACTTTGAGTGTATCCTTAAAAAGCTCTCTGTGCAAATGTTTGTGCATTTCACTTGATAAATTAGGCTCAATGTTTTAAATAATTTCCTATCTTAAGCCCCTTTCAGCTCCTTGGGGCCCCCTTGTGGGCCCCGGCCCCACTGTTGAAAACCACCAATGTAGGCACACAGCGCGTACCTGAGGACGTAAACATATACCCAATCATATGTTTTAAATGCACACTATTGTAGATGCCAAAGGCGTAAGGTCTGGATACAGATGTGGATACTGCGGAATTTCTCATGGAAAAATTTCATATGGTGAGTAACAGCCTGGATAGCAAGTTATCTTTGAGGGGTGCAAGGGTACTAGCTAGCCTGCTAGCATTCCTTTTTAGGCTACCGACCGCGCGAGGTAATTCACAGAATATACTTGCAGGTGCATGCATCCTATGTGTAGTAGGTAGGCTACAGTTCATCGAGTCTACACATATTTGACAATATCGACTGAACCACCATCGGAAATAGAGAGCTGACTGAGACTAATTTGAGGGTTTTCTAAGTCACCAGCCAAACTGAGGGTTTAAAACGTTTTTTTTTAACTGTTAAAAAACAAAGTTACAAACCTTGGCGCATATGATATAATAACCATGGGGGATTATAAAGTTTCACCTGTGCAGAACAGTTAATTAGTGTAACAAACTGCCGGCTAAAATTGCGGGTGCTCATAAAGTTGTTAAATATTGATAAGTTGGTGACATTGTGTAATCTTAGTTGACGACTTTCTGGTTGCCAAACTATGATAAGGACTTGTGACTTGTTTTAGAATAGCATTCATTCCCTGTACCTTCTTTCTATGGTGGAAGGAGGTGTTCCTCCATAACATCGCCGGGTAGTTTTCTGCTGGTGGTTAGTTGTGACCATTTAGGAACATGGCAGCAGGCAGCTCATACAGCATTGTAGAATATTTTGGTGGAGATGATGGATATCGCTGTGGCTATTGTAAAAACGAAAAGGGCAACTTCTCGCATGGTGAGTAGAAATTGCGAGGTTGAGGTTATAACTATATATATATTAGAATTGTAACGTGTGTAATTTTCTTTTTAATCTCTTGAATCAGTTGGATCGATGTTAGCTAGCTCGCTATCTGGCTGACAAACCGCTTTAGCAAATCAGCTGTGCTAACCTAGGGAGCGACTCTAAGTAGGAAGACTGACCAGTACCTCATGGTAGTTTCGTATCATTTGAGTGTTTCCCCCGTTAATAATCGTTTGTTTGGAAGATACCCTCCCAAGTAATTTGATAAGAGCTAAATTACTGTTTGTTAATGTTAGGCAATGCTAACGTCAGTTCAGCTGTCATGGCTCTTGCAGGCTAATGTTTAGTGGTAGTCCCTATCGTTAGACTGGCAGGGTTAGTAAACCAGGGCCAAAAAAACCTCAGCGACACTGCTTAGCAATTCTGGACGTTTTAAGTTGAATTACCTCGGCCAAGGAGGTGTTTTTGTTGGTTGGTTGGTTTGTTAGCTCGCAGGATTACTCATGAACTACTCTAACGATTTGCATGAAACTTGGTGAAAAGGTGTTGCATGGGCCAAGGAAGAACCCGGTACATTTCGGAGCGGATACGAATGTTAGCCTGTACGAATTTTGTATGGCATTTGCCCTTGATATGCGCTCTACTAAGTGCCATTCTTGTAACAACGTTATATTCAGATCCATGGTCACAGTGCCTCTTTAAAATATATGAGGATAATCTTTTTTCATAGGCTCGACCAATGTGCTTTGTCACAGTATGTGCTGCCAACCTGTCTGATTTTGAACATTCATACTCTTCAAAGAGCGACACGAGGACCTAAAGTCTTTAGTTAAGGTGCTTCTGTCATGCCACCCCCTACATTTAAAAAACTTGCTATATGTGTAATTTGCGGGGTGTGGGGGTTTGGATGTAGGCTACAATTTACGGTTTCAGGTATTCTCAGGTGAGAGTTTTACTCAAACCTTTGCAAGTTCCCTAACAGTGCTTTAGAATGATGCATGTGGCTTTCACATGCTGGCATAGGTTCTCATCATTACACTTGTTTTCTGTATTCTGAAGGGCTGTTTGTTGACATGTTGAGTCACATGCATCTACTCCATTCATAATACTTTTGGTTGAAGGTCCACTCCTGTGTGTATCTAAGGCAAATGCATGCTAGTATGTGCTGTCTAATCTCAATAGGTAATTTTGCCTGGTCTGCTGGTATTGATTTCTCAATAGTGTCCATATCTAGCATAGCCTTATTTATGCTTGGCTATGCTGTTTTAGGACCGTTAATAAATTTAATGAATTAATGGATTCTTCAGACGTTGCTGAGCACAAGAGGGCTTTTTGTTTAGAGACATTAGGGACACCTTTGGAAGTTTGAACAGTGTTTGAGTATTCATTATTTCAAATATAACTAATTTGCAATATCATTAACTCCTCTTTGTTTATGCTCCCAGAGAAGTTTGGATATTGTTTGTGTGTGTGTGTGTATCTGAGTGAACGAAAGTGAAGTCTCTATCCCCAAAGTCTTTGCTTTCACTTTCTGGCACACATAGATGGCAGTTCACTTCCCCTTGACCTAGTGGACTTAGATCTTGACATTGGGCAACATCTTTCTAGGAAATGTGTCAGTTGAAGACAATGCTAAAACTGGCTTAATAAGAAGATGGGAAGGATTTTTCTTCAGGGCTGTGTTGTAACTAGCTGAGTGGTGATGGGGGAGAGGGAGGGGTAATGTCATATAAATAGTCCAGAGCAATTCCGCCTACCTGTCACTGTTTGGGCCTTTAATGGATGACCCCTGCTGTAATCTGGGTACTATAATTAGACAGCCACTATGTAATTCAGGAAGTGGAGAAGGCTCGCAGGTAATCTTAGAGTAACAGGGAATAACCTTAGCAGTGCTAGGGATCCGAGGGTCTCTTTGGTCATTGCCTTGAATCTGTGCTAAATGGTCTGTGTTTAATGGCAGTGACCTGGTAGCCGGGCCTGGACCAGTGAGACCAGGAAAGTGACTGACTAACACTAACAACTGTGTGCGGGTTTGCAAGCAGCCTGAGAGGGCATAGTCACTTCCATGTCAATGGAAAGGTTGTGCATACATGGTCCAAGCACAGCATCCTTAAGGCCTTTCAGGTAATGCAGTCTCTGGTTTATATCATGCTAATGGGATTAGCTCAGCTCCAGCCAACTGGCACAGACAGAGCTGTCTGGTGCTGGAAAAGCCTGTCATGTTCTGGATAGGATTGGCACACATGGCCATGGAGCACTTCCGTCAAAGCAAACCCGGAAGAGGTCCGTCTTAAAGTCAGTGTTTCAAAACATCTTCAGGGTGGCGTTAGAAAGGGAAAACGGGTGTGGATTGTTCTTGGTAGGCTACTAGCCTTGGTTTTGTTTTAAAGGCACTGGCTATTGATTGATCTTTGACTCCTTTAATTTTTCCCAAATTACCTCATGGTTTCACCACAGACTTAGTGAATATTTGTAGAATAGAGTAGTTATTTCACTGGAAAAATAGCCCTAATTAGGACCAATTCCCACTTACATCCATTATCTGGATGGTAATTTGCCATATTGGCATTGTGGGAATTGGAGCCAGTGCCATTATTCTGGCAAAGTCGGTCTGTCATTCTACCCTTTTGTGACCTGGTAACAATGATGGCAATCTACTGCCACGGTTCAAGTGAGAATATGAGCCACAAGATTCCTCGTCTTCGAGGAGGGAAAGGGAGAGGGGAGACTTCTTCCTCTTTGTTCATTCTGTTTATATCAGAGTAAGCTCTTGCCCCATTGATGTCCCATTATTTCTCTCAGGCTTGTTTAATGACTATGATGGTTAGGATAGCTAGGTTAACTGGCATGAGACCCAAACTATGACTGTGCCATGAATTATTGCTCTATTTTAGTCACTATACTCAACATATTTTGCTGGCAGTGCTGACTGTCTCTCGTCTCGTGGAGGTTCGTGCTCGCTATTCCACAACATACTGCTGTTTCATGTGTGAATGAAGACACACAGACCTTTGCTGCGATTGATGGCTAAGTGGGATAATGGTTATTCGTTATCGATTATGGATTGTTTTAATCTGACAATTTTATGGATTTCATATGTGAAAGAGGCTTTACACTTACCTTTCATAAGCCAAATTGTGATGTTTTGATGACATTAACCATGTACATAGATAGTTGGGACCTAGTCTTTTTTCTCTTAATCATTCAATTAATCAAGGAAAAAATTCATAGTTTAAGTGAAACACAACATTTCTCAGTGCGTCATTGTCATACTGTCAGTCTTGATCAATGCAGTCTAGACTCCTGGCTGGCATGGACACAGGTCATTACACTGTAATTAGCACGACAGATGAGTTCCATTCCTCCATCAGCATCCACACAGGTCTTTTTTGGAGGATATTTCCCATGCAGCATATGCTAGATCTATCACAGGGCCTGCTTGTGAAGCCCTGCCCAGCATATCTGCAATGTAAGCCATACCCCACGCACCCCTGATTTAAGTAAGTGTAATAAGGTGTTTTCAACTAACCAAGATTTCCACTGACCAGGTACACAGAGCAGGGAAGGATGGAACACATTAAGAAGCAGGAGGGCCCCAGGAGCAGGACTGAATCACTGCTAACTGGTGCTCTCACCATAGGTGTCAGTTACTCCTCATCATTTTTTGAAATCACTAATTTCGTCCCCATTGCTTTTGACGGCTGAAAATAAAATCTCGCTACAATGAATAGAAAACCTCTATCACAAAATGTATTTAAACGGAGTGGCAGCTGTTGGGTCTGTGATTAGCAGCCATTCAGTAGCCATTTGTAAAAGTAGATGATGGTAGTAATACAGACTGAAAAATTGAAGAAACCTGGTAGGGGTGCTTCTATTTCTGATAGCTGTTCTGATTTATTGTGGTTGCTTTTGTTCATATGGCCTAGACTGATTTATTAGTATTCCAGCTGGTCTTGATAAGGACTATCTTCTGGCAGAATGCATCTGTTCTAGATCTACAGTTCTGCATGGAATTCTTTATTTGATTGAGAACTGAAATATGAATGTTTCATGACAGCCCCCCCCCCCGTGTTTTCATTCATCAGGTACATCTGCCCACAATACATCAGTACTTGTGACCATACAGTCAGTTAAGTGTTTCTACAAGGAGCCTCTTAGGGGATTGTCTTAATCCGGAATCCAGGTTACAACTAGATCTCTTGTAACAAATCTTGTTACAAAAGGTGATTGTTTCGTTTATGCACAGACTGTCACGCGATTGTGGCAGCGTTTGTCTTCAAGTGACGCCAAAGGTGACACTCACAGGGCCTAATGCCACAGCAGAGGAGATTTATCTTGTAGCATCTTGACCTTGCCAAATCCCCCACAGGTGGTTTGGGTGTCGATGGAAAAGATATTGTTGTTGTATCACCCCTGTCGTAACGGTGGGAATAAGTCTCTGAGTGGCTTCCCTGTTAAGGGTCAGCTGTACGACTCCAATGTATGGGAATTAAGAAGCCCAAACACACACTAATGCTTGCAGCAACATCACAGTGGGGAAGGCTAAGCCCCGTGTTTGTTTTGTTTGTGTGACGAAAGAGAGGAGACTCCCACACAGTTCTTTCACCGTGGAACTGGCTGTCCTTTGGGTCCATCTGCAACTTCCTCTCAGGGTCAGACACAGGCCTATTGTGTGTACATGTGCCTTGGAGTGTGTGTGTGTGTGAGAGAGTGTGTGTATGAGTGTTGTGCACTGTTTGAGTTATTTGACTACGTGTTGAATGTGTGAGAGAGAGAGCGTGCAGTCCAGTTAAGACTTCCTTTTGACTTTCTAGTTTGTGTGACATTTTGTAAGTAAGATTAGATCATGGTCCAGAGAATGTCTGAGGGGTCCCTCTGAGGACCGTCACGCTGGACTGTGGGAAACTCTCTCCCAAGAGACTGGGCCTGGTAAAGACCGCACAGAGCACGTGGCCTAGCATACATTGTACACATGGATACATAAATGTCTGTCTCTGGCCATGTACACCCCTATGCATACAACCGAAAGTGGACAGAGACCCACTGATTTCTGAGGTGTGAATATGGGTGATTTCAAAGTCCGTCTCCTTCAGAAAAGATGGTTGCTCAGACTAGCAAGTAGCGTAGTTGTCATGGCCTAGTCCTGTCGTTTATTTTGACACAACGAGGCAATGAGATCGATGACCAAGAGTAGGGGCGTGAATTTCGATGCAAATTGTGTCTGACAGCCTGTTAGGGTTTAATGGTTCAACTTCTTATAACTGTGACAATTTAACAAATCTTTGTGTCAAGAATCGTGATTTTACGCCCCTAATCAGTCGCTCCAGGATTCTGCGATTATGTGATTTTGCAAATTGCCATACATTCAAGGATTTCCTGCAATTGCAATTTTCTCGTATTACCACAACATTCCTGCACAAAAACACAGTCATAGAAATTTTGCTTTGTTTGCGATTGCTTTTATTATCAAAATCACTGCCATTTTAACCACAAATGTTGAGAATTCTAGTAACAAATTCAGTCGCTTTTGGCTGCAACAATCACAACAAACCCTCGCAAGATCCTGGTCGGACTGCCTAACACATACATGCCTCTCCTTTCCCATGCCTCATGCTGTATTTTACTTGACACAGGATATTAATAGTGTATTCATCCACAAACACAGAAGCAATTAATCCACATAAGTGAAAGCTTATTTGTATAGTTGTCTTTGAAGTTGAAGAATCTCTCTCTCCCTCTCTCTCTTTCTCTCTCTCTCTCTCTCCCCCTCCTTCTCAGGGATGTGGTCCCATACTATGACAGTTCAGGACTACCAAGACCTGATTGATCGAGGATGGCGACGGTGAGGCCACCAGCTCCTATATTTTACACGTTGTGTCATCTCATTTGGAAAAAATAATGCTTTTATTCATCTTAACAGAATGATTTTATTCCACATAACAGTTTTATCTCCATACTGATAAACGTCACCTCAGAGCCCCTTCCAAATGACCAAATAGGAAACCTAGTTAGTACTGAATTAGTCGCACCACTACAGAAATTTGACACAGTTTATTATTCATGACTAAATGTAGCCTACAGTTACATTTGTTTAATAGGGTGGTAATAACTTAATATTGTTATGCTACAGGCGTATCATATTTTCACAACTATTAACCGCACTGTATATAAACTTATTTACAGTATTCTGTGATTTTATAAAACAAACATGTGTATTGACCACACCCATGTTTATTCAACAGGAGGTCATATCGCCATGTCATATGTCATGTTGAACCAAATGCTTTGTAGTTGTGGTGCGAGCATTACTTGCCATTTCAAAGTTGTATGAAGTAGGGATTGGCATTTCAAGCAAATATACTACACCCCACCCACACACACACACACAAATATCTCATTCCCACTTATTGAGTGTTTATTTAGTGTAATGGTGTCGTGTGGGAATGGACAGATATTTCTTTTAAGTGGCAGTGCACCATTAGTGTAGGCCTACGCCATTGTACAGCATTTTTCTTTACTGTATATGGAAATAAAAACTCTCAGTGCGTAGTACTCAGTGCACAAATACACAAATTGTTAATAAAAACACTGAATAGTAGACAAAATATAGGTTAATATAGTAATATAATATATGAACATAATTTGCATGACACTACTTCTAAAAAAAAGTAAAAAAAAATAAAAAAGAATCCAAGGGGAACTATGAGCCCACATGATGGATGTTAAGTTTGCGCCTTCTTACCAATCGCTTGTTCTCTGCCTCCTCAGGAGTGGGAAGTACGTGTACAAGCCCATCATGAACAAGACGTGCTGTCCACAGTACACCATCAGGTAAGAGGTCTCTACTGTGTCTAAGAGCGCACAAACCCACTCCAGAATGCGGTGACTCACTGAACCACCCAACTGATCTGGGCCTTGATGTGTTTTATGGTCAGCTGCTAGTCAGGATCATAAATTAATGATAGCATGCTAGCTGGCTACTTAGCCACTGCCAGTGGTTTAGCTTTTTTATTTGGCAAGCAGGAGAGTTTTGGGGATTGATTTCTCTGAACATTTGAATACAGCCTGAGACACATACTTAAGTAAAGCATGTCCTGAACCTATTCATGTGCTTCAGGCGTTGATCAGAACATGTTATTTCATAATATGATCAAATGATCCATGGTCTTATCATGATTCTGAGTGGGCACTAAGTGATGATTTGATTTGATCTGTGTCCATGCAGGTGTCATGTCTTGAAGTTCCAGCCATCCAAAAGCCACAAGAAGAACCTGAAGAAGATGAACAAGTTCCTGTCTGTGGGAGAGATTCCTGAAGGCCAGTGTGACGGTGAGAGTCACAAAACTCCCTTTTCACAGTTACTATGTAAAGAAAATGGTTCCCTGAAAGTGAGTAGTCCTGCTACATTGTAAGTAGTTATTAACTCTTAATTGGCTTCTCAATCAGAAATGCCATGTATGGTGATATTGGCCTTTTAGTAAAATAGATTCCATGGATCTGCTCCAGGATAGAAGAATTAACTTTTTTTTTGACTGTGTGTGTGTGTGTGTGTGTGTGTGTGTGTGTGTGTGTGTGTGTGTGTCTGCAGGAGAGCCCATGGACTCCGCGTGTCAGGAGAGGGGGCCAGAGCAAGACCCCTCACAGCTGAGTGCCTCTGAGGTGGAAGGTCCCATCATTGCCCCTACCCCTGAGAAGGAAGCCGAAACCAACAGTGCCGCCCCGGAGCCCCCCAGGCAGGAGTCTGCTCCTCCCGCCAACGCCAAGGCCTCCCACTCTACCCCCGCACCAGGTGAGTGCACCGCAACCATCCATTGTAGTTCCACGTTGGTGGAACGAACTGCATAGCACTACCAGAGCAGGGGCGTCCCTCTCTACCTTTTAAGAAGCTTTTGAAGACCCAACTCTTCAGAGAGCACCTCCCTTCCTAACTGGCACTTCGACTAGTGCTTAACTTGCACTTACAGCAGTTACATTCCTGCACTTATTTTTCCTTTCTATTTCTACATTATTTCTTATGTAAAGTAGTATTTATTGTTACACTAGGTCTCTATTGCTCGTAGCTTGACTGTTCTCTCCCTTGTACGTCGCTTTGGACAAAAGCGTCTGCTAAATGACTAAATGTAAATGTAACCATCTAACGACATGGGAAACCCTTTAGTTTAAGCAGGCAGTTTTAGCAGCCAGATCAGTGAGTTAGTGAATGAGTATATATATCAATGCCCAGTGTTTCTCCAAACACAGAATTTAGTGGATAGCCTGTCTGGTCATTTTGGTGACATCTGCCTTTTAAAATTGTCAGTAGGAACCAGGAAATTGTAATTTCACCAATGATAAAAATGGACAGGATGAGAATAATTGTTCTCACAGAACGGATGTTTTTTGCATGTTGGTTTTAAGCTTTTGTTTCAACTTCATCTTTACTGGAATACTGGTTTCCTTCAGAATATCTGTTAAATAGGCCTGACCAGCTATTTATTAAAAAATGCCGAGCATGCACATCTAAATGCGCTTTAATGTGACAGATTTCATGATTTTAAAACTGTCTGTTGAAACAGATTTTCTCTCGTCTGGATTAGTGAAATGTCCACAACCTCACAAAATGTTCTAAATCCCGTTTAGAATGTAAAAGTGAACTGGCCTAACCAGCTATTAAGCTTTCAAGACCTCTTATTTGTTTTCACTGTAACAATGACGCAGCAATGCTCAGTTTGAAACTATTGTCTTGTTATCTTGAGCAACACCTCTGGTACACCACCACTGGCCACTTCTGTACTTCTTAAAATGACCAACAGATGTCAGCAGAGAGCTGCACCTCAGCAGAGTTGATTCTAAACAGACAGTTGCGTCTGGCTCACTTCACCTCAATGCTTTTTAAAACAGAAACAGTCCCATGTGCATCGCCTCATTCTGTTATTCACCCATTAACTCTCAAACACACTCCTGTGGCGTCATACGGACAGGCAACAAAGGATTAATACTGGCTATGAAGGGACATTTAACACGTAAATCAAGCATGAGGCTGACTCTTTAGCTCCTGTTACTCTCTCTCTCTCACACACACACACACACACACACACACACACACACACACACACACACACACACACACACACACACACACACACACACACAACCCCTCAGTCTTCACTCTCTGGCCTCTGTAGCCTCCTGCCCCAGTCCAGACATAAACAGAGACCTGAGCCCGTGGGTGTTTTGGCCTGCGCTCTGCCTCGGCTACAATTGAGTTATAGTTGGGGAGGGAGGCAGCAGCGGTGCTGGAGAGAGGCGCTGCCACGCTTCACCACGCTCCCTGGGTAAAATACCCCCTAACCTTCCGGAAATATATATATATATGTGTGTGTGTGTGTGTGTGTGTGTGTGTGTGTGTGTGTGCGTGCGCGTGTGTGTAGATGTGTTTCTGTTGATGGGAAAAGCCTGCTGTTCCCTGAAAGAAATAAAGAGTGAAATAAAAAACGACAGAAAAGACAGAAAGTGGAAAATGCCCCGTTCTCTCTCTCTCTCTCTCTCTCTCTCTCTCTCTCTCTCTTTCTCTCTTTCTCCCCCAGCCCTCTCCATCCCCCGCTCGCCCGTACGGGAAACACCTGGCCACTGTACTGTAGTTTTATTGGAGGCGGTTTTCTTTTTTTTTTTTCCCTTATTTTTTCCTACGGCCCAGGGCATGTAGCAGCAGCGGTGGTGGCAACCGCAGCCCAGGATAGATAGACGGCCCCGCCGCCGGTGCAGCCCATGCCAGAGGAAGTGTGGGAGAGCGCAAATAAAAGAGAGAATGTAGAACAGTACATCACCAGCGACTTAGTGCCGTTCAACACGTGTGTGTGTCTGTGTGTGGTCGTGTGTGTGTGTGTGTATGCGTGCGCGCCTTTCAGCTGACTGGATAGCGCTGTAGATGTATTGAGGTGGAGCAAACTTTTCTTGAAGGGTAAAAAAAGGGGCTTCATTCATTAAAAAGCTTCTGCTGGCAAGCAGTAGGGAGCTGGATCTGTGTGTGTATCACTACAACCAGGAACACCGCGTCTCGCTTCCCTAGAACATTCTGGTCCACATTATTATTTTTCTTTTTCTTGTTTTTTTTTTTTTTTTAACAAATTGAACAAAGAATTCTTCTTCCTCTGATACCATGCCTTTCTTCTCCTTCCTTGCTTTTTACCCTCATCTATCATCTTTACCTGAGCATTCTCCTCCTCCCCCCTTCTCTCCTCTCCTCTCCTCTCCTCGTGTGGTTTTTCCTCTCATAAAGAAAGTGCCAGTATACACAGTCACACAGGCATGATGCAGAGCTACCCACAAAATACACCCCTCTCTCTTGCCGAAGGGCACTGTGTGTTTGTGTGTGAGTAGCTGTCGGTATGGCGTAATCAATTCCTTTTGTGTCCCCTTAGTCCACACACACTTTTGTTTAGGAACTTGTTTATTTCGTTCTAGGGCCATCTATTGAATACTTTTTCCCCCTGACTGCATAGCTGTGTGTGTGTGGGGGTGGGGGGTGAGGGTGTGGGTGTGTTAAGGGCTGTTCCAGAGGGGCAGTGCTATGTTTTTATGAAGTGTTAACTGCCGCAGAGGGAGAGTGTGTCCTCCACAGGAACTGATCTGTCAAAATCTTCACACTGTACAGGCAGAACCTCTCTGTGTGTGTGTGTGTGTGTGTCTCCGTGTGTCTCCGTGTGTCTCTGTGTGTGTCTGTGCGTGTGTGCTCTTATGAGTGTGTGCGTGTGTGTTTTTATGAGTGTGTGCGCGTGTGTGTGGGAGGTGACTCATAAAGAGAATATTTGAGCATGCGAGTCTGTTGTGTATGGACATCTGTTTTAGAACTGTAAAACTTCAGGAGAAAGTGTTTGTGCGATGTGTTTGTGTTTATACCCCTCAAGCCTAGGGGAGTATTCCTGTGTGTGTGTGTGTGTGTGTGTGTGTGTGTGTGTGTGCATGCATGCATATGTTTGCATGTAGGGCTTCTTGAACTCTGTTATGTACCTGCACCTCCCAATGTACCTGTTTGGTCATGTTAATACTAATTTTAATAATGCTCGGAAGTGTTCAGCTTCAGCTGAGGTGTGTGTGTGTGTGTGTCTTTTGAAGTGGATAAAAAACAGTCCCACTCTCTGACACTCAGATGGACTTCATGTCTCAGTGTATTCCGGCACAGTTCTACACCATGCAGTTCAGTTTCCAGCAGTCATTTCTTTTTAATGGCTTTTGATTTCTTGTGACGGCTGAAGTATTCAATGTTTTTCCTTGGTCGTGGATAAAAGTGCATTTCTTTCTATTCTTGAACTCCGACCAGACTCACCCCCCGAATACTCCCATCTTATCAGCAGCATTTTGGACAGGAATATGACACACAGTTTCCTTTGGAAAGTTATTGGGCCGTGCAAAGCCCGATGCGGAGTAGGCCAAAATCCTCCAGAGTAAATCAAATTAAAGATCTAATATCGGTGACAGACAGGCCTCCTCACCAGAGGTCAGCATATCTGGCTTATTTTTTTGTATTGTGCAGAGGTCAACGCATGATGTGTTGGTACATCAGGCCCTGAGTAGAATTCAGACAAGTGCTTTTTGTTCATCCGGATGTGATCAGCGTGTGTGTGTGTGTGTGTGTGTGTGTGTGTGTGTGTGTATACACAGGGATAATAGTGCATTGTGCCTAAAGCTGTAAACACTTCTACCGTGATTGATGGCTGATGCTGGCTGTGGCCCCACTCTCGCTGCTCCTCTCGAACGCTCCCCCGCCGGGTCACCACGGTGATGGCAGGCCAGCGAGTGCTGGGCGGCGGTTGGCACGGTGACAGGCAGGAAATGGCCCTCGCTTCCTTATTGCTGCAAACAGGATGTCGGCGTGTAAACTGTTGACATAGGATGCCTGGAGCAGTGGAGGGCTCTGGCAGGCTTCCAGGAGAGAGGAGCAAAGAGAGTGATTTTGTGTGTGTGTGTGTGTGTGTGTGTGTGTGTGTGTGTGTGTGTGTGTGTGTGTGTGTGTGTGTGTGTGTGTGTGTGTGTGTGTGTGTGTGTGTGTGTGTGTGTGTGTGTGTGTGTGTGTGTGTGTGTGTGTGTGTGTGTGTGTCAGTGTATACTTGCTGCAGAATGGTTCAAAGCCCAGCTCCGTCTGTCTGTCCATCTGTTTGTCTGCAAACAGGACACCCTCTGTTTTCCCTCGCTGGCCCTGGTTGTCTCTTCTTCTGCCTTTCTCTCACACCCACACTTTCTGTCTCTTGACACTGTTGTGACTGTTTCTCTCTCTCTTTTCCTCTCATGATCTCTCTTTTTCCCTTCTCTCTTTCTCTGGTCATCACATGATGTTGATCTCATGTCTCTGTTACTGCAGTACCCAACTTTGCACTGCAGGTCTGCTGTGATGCTGGATGGCTCGGTACTCAGGGTCTGGTTGTACTCTCGTGGTACAATGATTCCCCTCAATGGTCCAGTTGCCCCCCCCCCGCCCCCCCCCATTCTGGGGGACAATATATAATAGTTGGGGTCTACCTGGGGGGAGTTGGTCTTTGGCATGATGGCATATGCATAGGCATATGCTTACCATTGCAAATATGGAAGGCTTGGCTGCTCACAATAAACGCTTTATATATAATTATGATAATAATATAATAATATATTATATATATATATATATAAAATATAATATATTTATATAATATAATATATTTATATAATAAATAATATCATATATATATATAAGAAATTAGCTTCAATGCTAATTAACCTGGCACCGCAAAGGGCAAAGGGCAGAATACAGAGATAGAAAACATGTCACATGAAGTAAAATAATGTCATGAAATAAAAACCACTGAAATCCTTCACTACTGAGCATGTGCCGTTTGACGACCTCCGCAGTGGTGATTTCATAGCAGCGGCAGGGATGGGCTGGTGACGGAGTGCTGGAGGTTCGGGGAGGAATTAGGAAGGAAAATAGCTTCCGAATGTTCTAGAGTGTTTTCCCTGCCCTGTGAGTGGGCGAGGCTGTGACTGAGTGAGTTTCACATGAATGAACGAACAAGCTCGCGCTCAGCGGTCGTGCCCCCTTCAGCGATCGCAAGCCCACCCTCACGCCCACATACTGCCTCCAAATGGCAACATAGTGCCCCCAGAACCAAAACAGCGCCAGCTTCAGAAGCTAGTAATTCAATTAGCCTTGTTCTGTAGATACACGCCCAGTCTCTCTCTCTTTCTTTCTCTCACTCTCTCTTTCCCTCCTGGAACTGCTTTGTGACCTGTGTGAGGAGAGAGACCTTCAGGGTAGGGTGTGGGGGGGGGAGACGGGGGTTAGCAGTTTTATATGTTTTCGGTGTGATCTCTCATTTCCATCCATTTCAGCTGTGGGGTGTTTGTGCTGCCGCCACTGTTTGTTTTGGAAAAGAGGCATGTGTTTTTTGTGGCTCAGGCTGTTAAAGGGGTTTCTTAAAGTCTTATGAAGGCCTTGAAAGAAAACAAATTGGATCAGATGGTTGAGTCACATCCTTCATTCTCCTTACCTCCTTCTCTTTACCTCTCTCTCAATCTTTTTGTTTCCTTCCCCTTTCCCCTTGAACTCCATCCCCACCACCTCACTCCCTCCTTCTAACTCTTTCTCCCCAGGGGTGCAAACTCGTCACCTTTCGGCGAAATTCGCCGTTTTTGATCCAAAATAGGTAATTTGTGTGATTCGTGTAGATCTGCAATAAAAATGTTTTTAGGGGGGGGGTGTCCTCCAAGTAATCTGCGAACGCAAGCTGTCATGAATATGTTTTTTCACCATGACAGGCACGCTTTTTATTTCGGGTCTGTTCGAAATGGAAGGTAGCTGCCTCGATGCCGTAATAGACAGGTGTATTACAAGACATGTCTTTCGGGTGAAAGCGTTGGTTTCGAGCGGCCTTTTTAAGATGGCAATTACGGTAACGTGTGACGTTGGTACGCTGCAAGAACGTTATACTATCTAACTTAGGCTAACGTGCTAATGTCAGACAGTTGGCTGACAGACGCCTCGCAAATCACATCAACCATTTTCGCTGGTTACAATAATGGTGGTATCGGATAGTACAGTGTCTTTTTCTCTGTAACTTTTGAAAAATCGAAGCGTGAAAACGCCGAAAAATGTACATTTACTTAAAAGACATGGCCGTCAGCCGAGTTTGGTCCGGAGTTTAGCTGCTAAAGTTATCTTCTGTCCTGTCGTTTGAAGCAAACCTTTTAGCTCTGGCATTGGTCTCCCATTAGGCTATGTATTTATCTATCACTTCACTGGATTGGAAGTCCATTTTCCAGGCTATCGCACGCCCCCTTCATTGATGCAGAGGTTAGGTTTGCCTCCCCTATGTGCTTTTTCACTGTGGTTTTATGACAGATTAGCAAGACTAAATAGCTTCTTCACATACGTGAAATACATTACATTACATTATCTATTATATGGATACAAACGACATATAATAAAAGTGTCTACAAATATTGACAAACAATGAGAAAGCAAAAGTCATGCGCTCAACCCAGTGTGTGAGGGATTGCACAATCTGAGATGAGGCGCAGCTCGTCGCTGCCTCACCTCGCGAGTCGCCTAACGGTCAAATTCAGCGATCTTGATTATAAAAATGATCGGAATAATACAAAAAATAAATTTAAAGCAAAGATCAGTAGATACATATTAATATTTATTTTATCATTATTTGTTTTTTTAATTTTCATGAGGCTCTGCCTCCCCTGACCGCACGTCCCTATGTGTATGTAATCTGAAGCACTGACCCGTTTTCTACTGCCGGGCGCTTCACTGCAATTGAACAAATTTACCACTCTCCTACTTCAGTTTGGTTTCAGAATGAGATAATTTTAGGAGGAGGATGCCATTACTGTGGCTCAACTAGGAGTTAGGTGCAAATGGGCCTTGTCCTGACAAGCTAGACTCAAAGAGTAATGTAAAGGGAAAAGAATATGTGTTCCCACTGTCACAGTTTTTCAAGAACACGGAGAAGCCAGGCCATGCCTGATGCAGCCTATATTGATTTTCGGTTCCTATAGTTGGCCCTTTTTTTTGGCTTAATACCTGATGGAGAATTGTGACGTAATGTGCTTTGGTGGACTGGAGTGGGTGGTCGGGAGGGTATCGGGGTGGGTGGTTGGGTTGGCCTGTGCCCGTGCAACATTCAACACAGGAATGTTTATGATGAAACTGTTACCAGAGCACAAAATTGTTTACAACAGCACAAAGTTTTTCATAGATCTAGCCTCATCATTTTGTTGTCAAAGTGCACCAGATTGATGCATTGAACTTTAAAATGTGCAAAATGTTCTTGTATATAAAATATATTCCCCGGGGAGCATGCCCCGGACCCTCCTAGGGGTTTCGCATCGTTGTCACCTTTTTCATCCCTGATGAGTTTGCACCCCTGCTCCCTCTCTCTACCTCAGGTGTGGGAGCGGATCCCAACAGGCCTCTGTGTCGGAAGGCCAAGGACCTCCGCAAGGAGAGGCGCCTGCAGAAGGAGCAGAGACGACAGCAGGAGGTCGAGGTCCCCACGCCCTCTGCTCCCACACCCACCACACCCACCACGTCCAATCAGCCCAAGTCCCTGGAGGACTTTCTGTCTGACACGTCCCCAGACTCCCCTTTGCACCGCCTGGAGGTGAGAATTGTGTGTGTGTGTGTGTGTGTGTGTGTGTGTGTGTGTGTGTGTGTGTGTGTGTGTGTGTGTGTGTGTGTGTGTGTGTGTGTGTGTGTGTGTGTGTGTGTGTGTGTGTGTGTGTGTGTGTGTGTGTGTATAACCTGTAGGAACAGTTTCTTTGGACTCCTTCATGTGCTCTTTGGATTTTGTTTGTTGGTTGTCGCTAATCCACGCCAACTCCGTAACATGTGAGCAGGTAAAGTGCTTTTGTTTGTTTGTTTGGACATGCTGGTGGTGCCTAAACACATCCAGGAAACGCACAGGAACGTCGTGAATCATTCACATTCTCCTCCACCTCCCTGCACCTGCCCAGCTTATCAGCCTCGGTGCGCTGCCCTGTTTATCCACAGCGGTGGAAAAAGCTGGCAGCGGTCGCCAGCCCGAACTGGAAGAGATGACCTCACCCACCATCCCCAAGAGAACGTCTGCAGCCACGCCATCAGTTCAGCGCGGCAGGAGTTACCAGTGTTTGTGTCGGATCGTTCCACCACTCCGCTAATTCAATTCAAACTGAAGCAACACTGCCTCTCACAGAATGGAAATTAACTTTAGACCCCCCCCCTCACTCTCCCGGTCTGTTTTCCTCTCTCCTTCCTTTGTCCTCTGTTTCCACACTACTAGGAGAGTGATGTCAGCATTGGTAAGGACGTTGGGCTGTAGGATTACAAATCGAGACCTGATAAGCAAAAGGTAGGGATGTTTCCCCACCGGACATCCCCAGGGACGAGGCCCTCTCATCCTCCAATTAACTTAATTGGCCCAGGAACTGATTGGATTGATCTCAATTCTCCAACATTGTCCCATTCAATCTCTGTAAGTGGATCCCAGGCAGCCGGGCAAGGTCACCCATCTCTGCTGAAGGTCACAAAACAAACCTGAGGACTAATGATGTTTTTGTGAGGTCTGCTCGTCTCTTAGAACCACAGGCCCGAAATAAAGATTCATGGGACCTGTGGATTGGCCCTTCCCCAGTGGCACTGTGTCAGAGGTCACTGTGTTTTTTTTGTGTTACATTTTGCAGACATCCGGGGAGGTAGGGAGTGCCTCTGATAGGCTGACCTCTGAAGGGAGATGCATGGGTGGGGGGGAGGTGGGTGTGAGTGACCGCGGGGTAGAATGTTCCGGAGATAACCATGTGGCTGCGGTCACCTAATGAGGTGTTTACAGTAGGCCGGTCGGACCGTCCGCCAGCCCACTCAGTCATCCGCCGAGCTGTTAAACAGGCTCTGGATTCCGCCTAATGAGCTGGATAGTTGAGGTGGGTAGACCGCACTCAGAGAGGAGGGGGGGGGGGGGGAGGGGGGGGGTAGGGAGAGAGATAGTGAGAGAGGAGTGAGTGGGAGGAGAGGGAGCGCCAGAGAACCAGAGAGTGCACTTCTGGCCATCTAGGGCCTCTCACAGATAAATAAACGGATGTGCAGAATCTCAACAATAGTTATTCTTTTGATCACAGTTGTGTGTGTGTGTGTGGCCACTCCAACTCCTCATACACTGATCACATATACACCAAGTGTGTGTATGTATGTCTGTGGATATCCCTTAGTCCTCGGGTGTTGCTTGAAATCATGTCAGACAGCGTAAATGACAATAAAAAATAGAGGACATGAGACACATGCTGTCCAGCCGCAAGAGAACTAAAGAGAGTTTTGGAGGAGAGAGACCATCAGGGGGCAGTGTGACCATACGGGAGAAGTCCACACGAGGCCTCCTGTTTTACTTTCCTCTCAGTCTGCCCTTCCTAAAGTCTAGGTTCCCTGGTTCAGTCAGGCTCTGGGTCTGCTCCTGCTCTCTGTCTCTCTTATTCACCCTTAAATGTGCTGCCTTTGTTGGACCATACATACACAAACAGATGTAATACTCTGAATCAAAAGCCTTTTCAACACATATGGATCAAAATGGTTTTGAAAGAAGAAACGGTTCAGGGTTTATGCCTCTCCCTCAGTTTATGCCTCTTCCCAATCCATCTTATTCACACGCACACACACACACACACACACACACACACACACACACACACACACACACACAGTCTGATTTCTTTTCATTTTCTTTTCATTGGACGTCTAAGCTTTTAACATAAACAGCATTAAAAATCCCAGTAACCGTAGATGCAGACTAAAAGTATAAAAATACCAGAGGCCAGCCAATCCTGAGGTGGTGTTGTTCCCTAGCGCAGGTGGACCCCTGTAAACCCCCGGTCACTCTGAGAGCATCTCTGGAGAGTTGCCAGATGAAAAGATTTGTGCGAACCGTTAATTTTAACACAGGACTCCGGCAGCCTCGTCTCCCCGCGCTAAAGCCCAGGCCAGGCAAGTTATATGAGAGCCCTGATGTGGCCAACCAAAACAAACCCTGGGTTAAATAACCCCCATCGAGCACTTTCCAGAGGACCCAGGAGGACCAGGGACACAATCCAACTAAAGCCTTAAAAACCAAGAATTTTTTAATTAAGAAGAGGAGAAACCAAATATAAGGGGGGGACGGACGATATTTCTCTCAGTTTCAGGGAAATGATAACAATGAAGAATCGCAAATTCTTTTTTTTTTTTTTATTGGAAAGCTTTGCTGAGGTGAAATGCTTGACTGTCCACATCAGTTCCAAGACCTCACAGCTGGTCTTCCTTTTGCCTGAACTATCACACTGGATCGAATGGCACAAGTGTGGCCAGAGGAAGTCCGGTGTTTCGCATACATTTACAGCCTCACAGTTTACAAAGTGGCTCTGCCTGTGGTGGGCATGGGAGCAGCTACCAATGATCTGATGCTGAATGCCAAGCTGAACACTGCAGGATAAAAAAACACCTGTTGCTCATTAGTTCCATGTGGGATGTGCTAATCTATGTTTTTCTCCCCCTGTGTTCAGCTGTGTGTGTGCCGCTTCTTATCTTGCCAACTTTTATCTCTCGATTTTAATCCACAGGATTTTGCTGTGTGTTGTTGCTGTATTTCAGTGAGCGTGGTTTCATGTTGGGGGGGGATGTCACTCACTGAATTTTGCCTTTTAACCCTTTCCCCGCTGCTCCTCTCTTGAAGGTGAGGCTAGTGCGCTCCAATCCCCCCAGTTCAGAGTTCAAAAGCTCTTTCGACGCCTCTTACCAGTTGTACAAACTCTACCAGATGGCCGTTCACAAGGATCCTCCAGACAAGCCCACCGAGAGCCAGGTCAGGGGTCAAGGGGTGAGAGTTGAGGGGTCAGCCCCTCAGGGAAGGAGGTAGAGAGGGGATGACTGCTAGAGATATTCTCCAAACAGAAAAAAATGAGTGATAATTGAGCTTAGCTGCAGGGTAGTAAAGCACATCTCTCTGTGGTTTGTGTGTGACGGCTGCACAACATTCGATCACCATCCAACCGCAGTCACCCAACGCACATGTGTTTCTGTTGTCGGACACCTCTAACAGAATTGAATGCAGACTCGACGAATCTGTCAACCGGCAGACGGCATTGAGTCAAGGCTGGCGGGAGAGTCAGGGCGGGGAGAGAGTGAGAATGGAAAGAGAGGTAAACGAGGGTAAACAGTATAAATTTAGAGAGTTTAGTGTGGGGGGGGGGCAGAAGAGGGCAGAAAAACAGCCCCTGACTTGACTTTTATTGCTGCTCCCTACGAATGGACGGAGCGTGGGATCAGGTGGGGCGGCATGGCAGTCAGAGTGAGAAAGAGGAAAGGAAATGAGGGAAGGGGGGAGTGGAGGGAAAAGAAAATAAAGGGTCGAGGTGTAGGTGTATTTGTGTGTGTTTGTGTGTGTGTGTGTGTGTGTGTGTGTGTGTGTGTGTGTGTGTGTGTGTGTGTGTGTGTGTGAGAGAGAGAGAGAAAGAGAGTGTGTGTGTGTGTGAGAGAGAAAGAGAGAGAAACAAACAAACAACGTGTGTCTGCGTAACTGGTAGTAGTTGTGTTTTTGTGTGTGTATATGCACCTGAGCAGAGCATAATGAGTGAAGGTTGCAGAAGATGGAGAGAATGGGGTAGAGCAAAGAGAGGGAGGCGTAGGAAAGGAGTAAAGTGGTCCCATACGTCTGGTTGGGGGGGGGGGGTGTGTGTGGGGGTTGGAGCGGTGGCGTGGTGTTGCTACAGGTGCCTGCGCTGGCCGGCCAGCCCATCCATCTCCCTCTCCCGCTGTTTGGCTCAGGTACTCCCCCTGCACCTCCAGACTGCACTCGGCTCCCACTCATCAATCTCCCGCGGCCCGGCCCAGCTGCACCAACACAAGCGCTGCCATAGCATCCACGCTAACAGTGTTAGTGCCTCGCGCTAGCATGCTAGCTAGCCAGACCTAGCGTATACACATTTTTATGATTTAGGTGAAACCTTGCCCCCTCACTCACTTCACCTCTCTCCAAAGAAAAATCCATCCCAACCCCTCATGTGGTCACCATTCCGAGTTATCCGAGCTGTACCAGACTCTTACCCATAAATCTTTGCTGGGCTTTTAACAGCACATGTTCTGGTGTGTTAGCATGGCGCTAGCCCTTGTGCTAGCAAAGCCTTAACCAGATGTTTCTGATTAGTTGTAGTGTAGTCTTCTTGTACGTCTCGCCTTAACCAGGCCCGTGTTGTGGCCATAAATCTCTACTGCAGTATGGAGGCCCAGCTGTGGTGTGCTGGAGTTGTAGGAGCTTTTGGCTTTTGATTTTTTTTCTATGTCATAGAAACCTTTAATCATGTGTATGGACTAGGTTGGGGGACACGGTCATGTTGTTTGTGGCTCCGTTTTGTAATGGCCGAGGTCCCTCTTAACAGGGACTGCTGTAACCTAAAATCTTCATCGTTTCTTTGTAATTCTGTTTGTAGATTCTCCTGACACCTTGTGTTGGAGTCAGCTTTTACATAACTCTGGTATTGCTGTTTTGACTTGTTTGTGGAATATGCCAAGAGGCATTGGTTGTGTGTGTGTGTGTGCGTGTGTGTGTGTGTGAAACTGTCTTGGGATTCACACATTATGCAGCTCTATCCCCACCTCCTTAAATATCTTGTACGGTTCTGATCTCTTAAAGTTCATTGCTTTTGCTGAACAGTGGCCCATCAGTCGCTCTCACTGCCTCAGTCTGCCCACTTCTATTGGCCACTATCTGCCCCTTGTTAGCTGTGATGGTGTGCTAGCTTCACCTTCAGGTTTCCTTCCTTCTTTTGTGGTAGTGGGACTCGAGTCCTCCACACCCACACACACAGACACACAGACACACACTCACACTCTCACACACACGGTTGCATTGATTTGTTGCAAATGATCCAAGAGGAGTCTAAATTTCAGCCCTGGAGCTGTGCATCATGGTACATTAATAACCTAATGCTTCTGTTAGTGTGTAGTGCTGTCTAAAACGTCTCCATCATTATCCCCTCCCCTCTGCCTCTCTCTCTCTCTCTCTCTCTCTCTCTTTCTGTCTCTCATCCCAACTCCTACTACTGATCCCCCGCTTCCCACGGCATGCCCTAACATCATCTGCGACTCCCCAAACTCTCCCTCTTTAATGCTACCTCCATTTCAACTCACTCAAACTTTCATCTACTTCCCTGTTTTCTCGGCTTTTTCATAACTAACTATGCTCCTCCTTTACCTCCCAACCATTCTGTGAAACTTGTATCACCCTTCCATAACCTCTTGCCCTCCATGTTCATGGTATCTCTTTCTCATTGGTCAATTGGCACAACCCTCTCTATGACACGCTGTCCATTCTTTCACATCCAAAACATGTTGCCCACCTCCACCACTGTCTCTCTCTCTCTCTCTATCTCGCTCTCCCCTCCTCTCCCTCCCCCCCTGCTTCTCTCTAAAGGTGAGGCTAGTGGTGGTCAGCTTTGAGGATCCTGAGTTTGTGGCGACCTTCGAACGCTCCGCAGCACTGTACACCCAGTACCAGCAGGCCATTCACGGCGATGACCCGTCTGAGTGTGGTGAGGCTGAGGTATGGTTCAGAGGGTAAAAGTCAGAGGTCACAGATCTGACCCCACCATTGCATGACTTCTCACGGGCATAGGATTATATCAGAGAGCATAGCTTGTATGCAAAATGTAGCATATGATGACACTTGGTTTAGCATAGTAAGCCAAGCATTACTGTAGGTTAACTTAATGGGGAGCAATGCAGATTAATAGTGTAAGATAACATAGCCCAATAACTGATATGGCGTATAACATAAGCATTGAAGAACTGAGATACAGGATATCTTTCTCGCTCTAGCTAGACAGGGATGGCGGTGCCTTCGCCACCTCTGCTGGCAAACCTCTCCTGCTGTTTACAGGGCTCTGTCATATATGCAGCATGCTGTCTCAGTAAGGGGCTTCCATCTCAGTAAGACTTGAGGAAAGAGGAGCTTCTGGAAATGAGCAGGCTCCGCAGGAGTGAGGGAGCAAAAAAGAGTAGAGAGGAGACCGGAGAGGAGGATTAGGTGTAGTGAAAGGTGTGGAGCCTCGGGAGTGTATGTTTGGGGCTTTTGTCCCTCAGGGCTGGAAAAAGTAGGCTGGCCTGCCAATGAATAAATCCTCCTGG
>NC_045164.1:7020941-7055941 GCF_900700415.2 Clupea harengus | reverse complement strand
ATATTCAGCCGTATGCATGGGTGTGTATTCTTTCATGTCTATTTGTGTGTCTGTTTTGGACTCCTTACTGTATACAGCTGTTTATACAGTGAAGCAGTTGTTGGAAGGTGTGTGTGTGTGTGTGTGTGTGTGTGTGTGTGTGTGTGTGTGTGTGTGTGTGTGTGTGTGTGTGTGTGTGTGTGTGTGTGTGTGTGTGTGAGATGCTGTCTGACAAATTTTCTCCAGCCTTTTTTGAGCTCTATTAAGACACCCGTGGTGCTTTGGGCTTCTGGTGTATGTAGCACTGGAAGTGGTCACAGGGTCTGCATTGTAGTCCTATCGGTGTTTGTACATGTAGGAGTGGAGGAGTGCATACTAAATATATGTGTGTGGCCCACATGTTGTAAGCAGTGTTTTATGTGCAGGGTATGTTTATCGCTACAAAGGTGGTCTTTTCTGACATGGCTGGGCTTTAATGTGAATTTAGTGGTGTGTGTGTGTGTGTGTGTGTGTGTCTGTCTGTGTTAGTCACCGTGTTTTGAGAGAGTTACACATCTTACCTTTCCCCCTCTATTCCTTGAATTCCCCATATTTTCTTCTTGCATACTCTGTCTGGTCTGTTTTTCCTCTCTCTCTCTCTCTCCTCTATTTCATTCCCTCTTTTCTGTCCGTCGAGGTCTGCTTCTTGAGCGTGCAGCAGGGCAGAAATTGTAAGTGACGTGGCGTCTCCCTGTTTCAAGGAGTGCCAGAACATGCCCAGTTCTGGATCAGTCTGTGTTAGTGTCACTTATCTGCAGATCAGCTGTGACAGAAACGCTCAAAGACTACCGCTCAAAGACTACTACAGACATTTGCACTCACCACACACACACACACACACACACACACACACACACACACACACACACACACACACACACACACACAGATGTACACACACAGACTCTAATGCACTCCTTAACTGTGAAACTGCACATGCATAATGCAGATCCATTAAAATGTACTTTGACAAGCCCGTCTGTCTGTGTGTCTCCATTTCTCTGTCTCTCTCTCGCTCTCTCTCTCCCTGTCTGTCTCTCTGACTCTGTTTCTGTCTTTCTATGCCTCTCTTCTTCCCTGTTTGTCCCTCCTCTCCTCCTGTCTGACTGTCTCGCGCTCTCTCTCTCTCTCTCGCTCTCTCTCTCTCTCTCTCTCTCTCTCTCTCTCTCTCTCTCTCTCTCTCTCTCTATTTTCCCCCCTGTACACACATCAGCACTTCCATCTGCATTCCCAAACATGCCAAACGTTGATTGATGAGGGACGGCTGAAGGTGTTCTAGCCTGTGCTAAACGAGCAGCTGTGTGAGACGCAGGCCAACACGTCCCCGTCCCCCGTCCCCACGTGACGCAGACCCACGTGCTTCCCTCTGAACTTGATGGTGGATGTGCTGTACAGAGTGTGTATGGGTGCGTTTGTGTGCGTCCTGCGCTCAGGTTTCATGCTATAGGGTCGCGTCTGTTTGCATACCTGGCGCTAAGATTTTAAAATGGAGATGCAGAAATGTGAAGCTGTGTGTGTTACTGATATAGTTACTTGATACTTCCTGGTTTCTGGCAAGGCCGGCCTCCAACATCCGCCAATCTTTTTAACATTTACCGTGTCCCTGCTACACGCCCTCCCTGTTCTATCATAGATGCATTGCCACAGAGTTGACCTTGTGTTCAAGAAAGTGTTTACAGTGTGTGTTTGTTTGTGTGTGTGTGTGTGTGTGTGTGTGTGTGTGTGTGTGTGTGTGTGTGTGTGTACTTTAGCGCCATGCAGCTCCCTATCTGGTTCTCATTTAGATTTGGTCGTGACCTAAACAGGGAAGCATGCTACATGTATCCACACGAACTGCAGGTCAGGATGTCAGTAAACACTCTGGATTCAATGTGGCAGAGTGGAAATTGAGAGGGTGGGTCAGAGAGACATATAGAGAGAGAGAGATAAAGACAGAGCAATAGAGAGAGAAAGCAGAGAGGCTGATTGAAAACTTCCTCTCTCAGAAAAAGAGGGGAGAGACGGTGAGCGGTGTGGGTGAATGTTTCCAGGCCGTACTTGAGTCACAGGAGGGGGAGGCTTTAGCGGGAACTCCTCAGGTGCTGCAGTGCTCTCACAGCAGGTGTCCGACAGTGGTGATGGGAAAGGAATGCTGCAGCGCTCACAACACAAACACAGGGCAGGGTTCTGTAAGCAGAGCTCTCAGCAGAGATATGTGGTGTTAGTTAGCATTGTGGTTTAGCATGGTTTGGTATTGTGTTTTTTTTATATCGTCAGATCAGAATAGTTTATTCAGAACTTTTAGACAACTATTAAATAAAATAAAAATGATTGGAATGTAAGATTCACTAGTGAGTTGTGATGCTAGAAACATGCCAGAGACTGTATTATCAATACTAATAGTTTATACATATACATTTCTTATTAGAAAGTATATCCTCCAGTTATATCCTCCATTAAATGATCAGACATCTGTAGCTGTAACAGCTGTTGTTGTGTTGTTGTTCAGACCCTGACATTTGTTTTGTTTTCTTTCCTTTCTTCTCTCTCTTCCTCCAACAGTATAGAAGATTTCTCTGCGATTCCCCCCTGGAGGTAAGTCCACTCTCCTCACCAAAGCTGACATCCACATTTACTAAACTCCCCTCCTGAAGACTTACATCCATAGTCAATGTATGGGCTAAGTCTATACTTTAAGCCCAGAGGGATTGCTGACCGAGCACTTAATTGACGCGCTTGTTAGATGTAAAATAAGTTCCAATTTTGCGTTCTCTTTCTTGGTTATGCAAACTTTATTTCTCACAGTAAGATCCAATCCATAAGCATGTCCATACATCCAAACTTGCATCTTATAATACATGAAACAGACCTTTGCAAATACAAATGAAGCGGTCAAAAAGGTGTGTGTGCTCTCCCTCAGTCAAGCAACACCTGATACCTGCCTGAACTTTCACACCTATATGGTGTGAGCCCAATTAAAATGGAGCGCCATCTAGTGTCCCACACAAGATTAAAACATGAACCCAAATGGCTCCTACACACTGGCCCCTAATTGTGATGGCCGACAGACATAACAATTAAAACACATACCAATGGGAGCCATTAAGAAAAGTGGGCAGAGTGAAATCACAACTAAAGACACTCCACAAGTTTGAAACATTATCAAGGTTAAAATTACACAAGTTAAGGCTAACCTATGATTCATACAGCATTCATACATTCATACAGGTCATTTTGTTCAAACAGTCCAGGTGGTAAAGATGGTTTTCCTTTCATAAGCAGGATATGGTTAGGAGTCAGGGGTTCGAGATCATTTGGATCATCGGTCAGTTTGGTGATGGGTCGGTCGTTTAGCATAGCCTCTGCCTTGCACATGGATATCCTATTAACCATGGCTGATGTACACTCTTCTCCGGAACTGCTGTTGTTTCCATGCAAAGGACCATTAATAACCCAACCTAGGGCTGTTTTCATAGCATATGGGCCATCGCCTCTGCTGTTGACAACCTCCCAGGGCTCCAACATTTTCGGTGCATTGCTTCCAATCAACAGGTCAACATTAGCCATTATGCTGGGGATTTAATTTTTGCTAGGTAAGCCCATTTTGCCAAATCTCCTTCCTTCAACAGGTTATCTGAATTTACCAGCATTTTCTTCTGTGTGAAGGTTTCTGGGAGTTTATAGAAAAGGTTGTCATTGATTCCAGACACCTCCAAGCCTGAGGACTGAGTATGCTGGCACCACTCTTTCCTGTCCCATGGTTTCTAGGAGAAGACGAGTTGGTCTTCCAGCAAGGTTGAGCCTTCGCATGAGCTGCTCTGAGCAAAATGTTGCGGAGCTTCCAGGATCTAGGAAGGCATACGTTTGAATTACTTCGTCTCCCTTAATGGACTTGACTTGGACTGGCAGGATGGGAAGCAGGCAACGATCCCTTCCGGCCCCTGTATGATCACAAGTTTTCGGGGATGCTGTAATCACTTGGGCCTCTGACTCCTTGGCGGGTTCTGTAGGTGCACTGGCTGTCTCTCTCCTGTCGATGTGAAGTACAGTGGGATGCCTCTGTCCGCAAGTCGTACAGGTCAACCGCCCCTCACAGTTCCGACTCCAGTGCCCTGCGCATAGGCAGCCAAAGCAGAGTTCTTTCTCTTTAAGAAAGCTTAGCTTGTCTCTGTGTTTCATCTGTTTGAACTGTTGGCATTGGTGCAATGAGTGGCCTTGAGTGCAACACATGCAACCTAGCTCCACTGTAGAGTCAAGTCCTTGTGACGCATTCCTCCATTCTCCATTATTCTCCATTGATTCCATGGATGCAATGTTTGTAGCAAAGCTGTTTGCCGTTGATCCTATTCCCTTGATCGGACTTTGGCCTATTAGCCTCTGGAATGAATGAATTAAAGGTTGTTAAGTCACTTATGTCACCATACAGGGGGTCTGATATTATTCTGACATGTCTTTCTAGGAATTTCACCAGGTCTTTGAACAGGGCTCTGTGTTCGGTTTTCTCCAGTATGTCAAATGCAATGGTTCTCCATCGCTCTCTGAGCTTGAATGGCAGTTTAGACATGATTGCCCTCATATTAATTGGCATATCCAACTCTTGCATGTACTGTAATTCCTCCATCACGTTACAACAGCTGCGTAGAAAAAGAGAGTAACCCTGCAATGCGCTGACCTCTTCAGTCTTTATTATGGGCCAGGACAAAGCCCTTTCTATATATGCCACAGCAATTCTGTACTTACTGCCGAAATGTTCACACAGCAGCTGCTTTGCTTTAGCATAGCCATACTCAGGTGTCATGTGAAGACAGCTACGGATCAGCTCCCTTGGCTGACCCCTAGTGAACTGTTCAAGGTAGTAGAGGCAGTCACCCTTGCTGGCCTTCTCCTCCACTCCTTGTTCAAATGCTCTCATGAAGGAAATATACTGCAGAGGATCTCCATCAAACAAGGGGATATCTCTTGCTGGCAATGATGATAGGCGTTGTTGTTGGACGAGTGCTGATGTTATTTCATTTTGCCTTTGCATTACTATGAGAAGGTCTCCAGAGTGACTTTGATCTGTTGGTTGAGTGTTGGGATGGGAACGTTCCAGAGTCGACTTCAATGTTTCCCTTTCCAGTCTATGATGGCTGTTAGAATTAGTCCACTCCTTTGGTCGAGTTGCAAGGTGTTGGCTAGCTCCCTGAGGCGGCCTTATGGCTGTTAATGGGTTGATGGCTGTGGGCAGCGTCAACTGCTGGGGTCTGCTGGGCCTGCTTAGGGGTAGAACATTGAATTCCTTTGTCAATGGGTCCAATCTGTTTACAGGTGCCATGTTTCTAGTTCCTCTTTCCAGGTAAGAATTAATTGCATTGGATACCTTTGACCGGCTATCAGAGGCCTGTAGCACAGCAAGTTTAGCTGAAGACTCAGCAAGCATGGTTTCCAGTTCCTGTTGTTCCTTTTTCCTCCTTATTTGCTGTTCTTGCTCCTCCAAAGCATGCTTTTCCTTTAACGCCGCCATACGGACAAGCAGTGCTGCCTTGTCTGCTTCTATTATAACTATTGCGGAGGAAGTAGTGCTTGATCCACTACTGCACGCACTCTTCCTGCTTGAGTGTTGGCTGCCTACATTTGAAATACTGTCATCAGGGTTGATGCAATCATCATCATCATTAGATACTTTTTGTTCACCACTTGATACCCATAATTGCACCTGTGTGATACATTCAGTTATGTTCAACATTTGGGCTTTAAACCACACATCATGTTTCTCTTGTTCAACCTCAGGTAACATACTAATCACAGAATCTTGAACACTCTTTGCTTCATCACATACTTTAAGCAGCTCATTAAAAGCACACTGGACCTGTGATTTCTTTCCCTTTTGTATAAGCTCTTTTATCTTTCTTTTTAAGCTGCTCGCTTTGTTAAGCTTAGCCCTCCTATCTTTTTGCAATCGTTCAATTTTTTCAACAAACGCTTTAGCAGTTAATGTTACAACACGTTTTTCTTTGTCCACTTGCGCATCCGCGCCATTTGCAACATTGTTCGAATCAGCCGGTGGCCCAGTGGGCTTGTCTGCCATTTCGTACATCTCAGTTCAATTGTTAGCAACAAGTTCGCAACAAAGTAACGTCAAGTTTAGTGATCCTCCCCAACCCGACTGTCACCAATGCATCGGATCACCAATGCGTTGGATTTTTAGCCCCACAGTGTGTACACGAAACTTGAATGGCCATTCATTTAGTAGCGCTACACATACCTCGCGTTGGGCGCCATGCGTCTGATGAATTTCCAGTTGGCTTTCGAAACGAAGTGTTGATTTCTGTGCTGGTGGTAGATGGTAGCCTTTAGATTCGCAGAGACGTGAAGCAAAGTTGACTCCAATACGAACGCCGTCCTCGCGCTGTCCACGGATGTGTGGTTGTTGGCTGGATGAGCAAGCGTGATGTCCTTTTCTCTACAATCCACGATTGCATACAACGGCCTTGGCTTGGTTCGAACGCGGCTGTAGCCTAATCTACTGCGTCGGTAACGTGGAGCAGTATACCTTTTTGACTTGTGTATGGGCTAAGTCTATACTTTAAGCCCAGAGGGATTGCTGACCGAGCACTTAATTGACGCGCTTGTTAGATGTAAAATAAGTTCCAATTTTGCGTTCTCTTTCTTGGTTATGCAAACTTTATTTCTCACAGTAAGATCCAATCCATAAGCATGTCCATACATCCAAACTTGCATCTTATAATACATGAAACAGACCTTTGCAAATACAAATGAAGCGGTCAAAAAGGTGTGTGTGCTCTCCCTCAGTCAAGCAACACCTGATACCTGCCTGAACTTTCACACCTATATGGTGTGAGCCCAATTAAAATGGAGCGCCATCTAGTGTCCCACACAAGATTAAAACATGAACCCAAATGGCTCCTACAGTCAATATCCCAACAACAGTACCGTGGATGTGTATCAACTCTACTAAACATATGCACAAATCAAAATGATCAAAAATCATAAAATGCTAACATTTAATTGAAGAGAGATTAAACCTGTTTTGGCCTACAGGGAAGTATCTTATTTCTTGGTAATTACTTAGGCTTTGTTCATTTGTTATAAGAATGGAAAAGACTAATTACATGGTAATAACACATGCTAATGTGTGTGTGTGTGTGGTTGGGGGGAGGGGGGCGATTACAGGAAGAGGGGTTTATTTGGTTTAGTGGGAGCTTTATTTAGCTGAGATGGAGCGATGGAAAACGATGGAGAGAAAATGTGGCCACCAGATTGTGCTCGGTGACAGCTCTGATCAGACACGCACATGCACACACACACACACACACACACACACACACAGAGAGAGATAAAGAGAGACAGAGACTGCATTGTTATGCATAGATCCAAGATCATGTTGGAAAAAAAGATCAGACCCATCTCTTTCTTGGCTCCGAGAGGACGTTCTCCCATCCCTGTTATTACAGTGGCTATTGTGGAAGCGTTCAGCCCCCCCACTGCAGATGGGCTCAATAGAGGATTCAAGGAGGGTTGAAGGGCTCTTGTACGAATGGTTGAAACTCATGGCTTGTGCTCTTGACAAAATTACATCTCTGATTAGACGAGCGGTTATAAAGGTTTCCTTTTCTAACTTGCAGGGCTGGGTCTGTGCCTAATGTCATGATTTCGTCATGTAAGAATGGTGAAGGCCATTGCAGGGTTGTGTATGCACAAACGTGTTTGGAGAGAAGGCCCGAGAACATGGTTTTATACAGCTGCTTGGTGTAAGAAATGAAAACATGGTTTTATACAGCTCCTAAGTGTAAAAAAATACCAAACAAGCATAAATAGCAGAAGCAGATAGAAGGAGCAGGCATCACCTGCCGAGCAGGAGCAGAGAGGATAAGACATCACCAGCCCATCTGTCGCAGAGAAACCCACAAAGCGAAGTGTTAACGATCTCCGTGCCATAGCTGTGACTCTGGTCTCCAGTGAAATTGTCAGGTCACAATAATTACACCAGCAATTTGGCATGGGGCGGAGGGGCTTTAAAGCCTTTTTATTTAACAGTTTAGTTGGGGGTGGAGAGATGGGGAAGGGGGGGGGAGGGTATGGAGAGTTGGGGGGGGGGGGGGGGGGAGAGAGAGAGGGAGAGTAGGAGAGAGGAAGATGTGGCCCCTCAGTAATGCCTTGTGGGCCCCCTCGCCCCAGCCCTAATGAACATCGTTAGCGTTTATAGGAAGCATGCTTTTATCACCTCGTCAAGCCTGGCGGCCAGACGCCCCGGATTACATGTACGTGCACACACACACACACACACACACACACACACACACACACACACACACACACACACACAGGCATGCTAGACATGGAACACATTGTCCTGTTCAGGTCCTGTCCTTGTGAACCTTCCATTTTTTTTTCTTCCACTTCTGTTCTTCTTCATGCCTTACTCCCTCAGACCACCTCTTTGGTTGTGTCGTGTGTGTGTGTGAGTGAGAGAGAGAGAAAAAAAGAAAGAAAGAAAGAAAATAAGAGAGAGCTGGTCATGGTGTGCAGCTACCTCTGTTTGCCTGATTCCATATGGCTCCAATCAGTGTACTCCCTCACACAGTCACTCATGGTCACATACACACACATTTACAGCCTACTACTGCCTCTCCTGCAAAGATGCATACCTACATACATACATATGTACATACATACATACATACATACATACATACACACACACACACACACACATACATATACACACACACACACACCTGGTGACCTGTTTTCTACCTCATAGCCAAAGGGACAGGTGGCTTACAGTCATTCCTTTTTTTGTTTGTTTGTCTGCGAAACTACCCATAAACAAAGTCCTTTGCGCTTTAAAAAGTAGTGAAGGGCAATTAGCAATGTGTGTCCATGTGTGTGTGTCCAGCAGTGTGGTTTGTCTAGTTCTGCACGCACACCAGGGCCTGGTCTGAACTGGACACACACACACACACACACACACACACTCACCATGCTTCAGTTAATTACTCCGGTTGCATGCCCTCCTACCTCAATCACCCTGCCAGTGTTTAGCCAGGGGTGTGTGTGTGTGTGTGTGTGCGTGTGCGTGTGTGTGTAAACCTACTGTCTCTGTCTGCAATTGTCTGTCTTCTGTCTATCTATCGCTTTCTCCTTTTACCCCCTCTCTCTTATGCACATACACACACACACATGCATTTTCCCACATATTTTGACTCGGCCATTTGCCTATACACAGAGTAAACACAATAAGCACACCAAAGGATTGAAAAACACATATGGACACGTACAAGCATAGACATTATGGTGGGCCAATAAACCTGGTCTGAGCTGCACCCACTGCATCATCGCTCTCTCTCTCTTTCTCTCTCTCTCTCTCACTAAAGACATCTACACACACACACTCACACACACACCACACACACACACACACTGTAAGCATCTTCTGCATCCACACAAGTCTGTGTTGCATTTGAGTGTCTGTTTCTGCTTTGCTGCCTCTTATGCTGATTTTTTCCCCTAAATGTGCTTTATTGCTTCTGTGTGTGTGTGTCAGTCCGCGGGGGATGTTGGCTAATTAGTCGTCAGCTCTTTATGGACCTCAAGCTTAGCCCCCCATCCCCACCCAGACCTGTACACACACACACACACACACACACACACACACACACACACACAAAACACACACACTCACAAATACTTACACACACCCTAGGCCAATCCCAAACCCAGCAGAGTGCCTGACTTGTCACCATGCTGAGTCAGCTGTGTAAAACACACACTCACTCTCTCACACACACACACACACACACACACACACTCAGTCAGCCACACACATGCGCTTGCACACACCCTCACGTGGGCTTGCATATGAAACCGTTCACACCTAAGCGCAAGCAGGTGTCTCCTCCACTTGTAATCGAAGCGGTTTTGTTTATTATGACCCAGTATAAAACCGAATGCCCCAGAGCATCTATGCTACGCTGCTCGGCTAACAGCTCTGTGGCATTCCCACACACACACACACACACACACACACACACACACACACACACACACACACACACCCTTTAAGATTTACTCTCTTTTGAGCTCAAGATGGATTAACAGAGGAATTACAGATTTGTGTGTGTGTTTGTTGGTGTATGTCTGTTAGTGTATATGCATATAGACGTGTGTGTGTGTGTATATATCTAGATATGTAGATATAGACTTATATATAAAGTAGTGCTGTCAAACGATTCAAATATTTAATCGCGATTAATCGCATTTATGTCATAGTTAACTCAAAATGAATCGCGATTAATCACACATTTTTATCTATTCTAAATGTCCCTGCAAATGTTTTATTTTATTGAAAACCAACATTGCCAAACAGGGCGGTACAAAATAAAATTATAAAGTGCACATTTCAGGTAAACAAGGACTCTGCCTATAGTGCAGTTAAACCATGGCTTAATATTTTCTTTTTTTCAAGTTTGCTGGGAACATAGCAGTCAGGCCTCTTATTTCAGAAACAATGAACCGTAACAATTAGGTTACCAATAAAAGGTAAGCCTACTACTTCTTTGCTTTCAGCCAGCTGCCTGTTGACATTTTCAGACAACAGTGAAGCTCGCTTCAACAACAACTTTTTTAAAGTAAACTTTCCATTCAATGGAACTTTCCTTTTTATCATCCATTTCGCCGTATCGCGCTCACCATTCACTCAAACTGTAATGTTAGCCTACTACACAGTTTGCGAGGCCAAAAAGAATGTTAATCTAAAAAAAATATATAAAAATCGCGTTAATCTCGCGATAAAAATATTAACGTATTATTAATGTAAACGTAAATATTAATGTTTATATTCACAGTGTTTCCTCTATTTATGTTTGCAGAAAAATTGGCAAATGGCCAGAAAATGTCCAAATTCATTCCAGCTAGGTGTAGCACATAGCTCTTGCATTCAGAGAGAGAGAGAGAGAGAGAGAGAACACAAACACGCATGCGGAGAGAGGACTAGAGTGTGGCTGATGGAGACTTCTTATGCTGCGCAGGCATATGTGACTATTTAGATGTGATTACTTCTCCGTGTGTGCGTGCGCTTGAGTGTGTAAGGTTTCAGAGAGAGGAAAAAGTAGAAAGACCCCTCTGGCTATAATGTCCTGCTCACCTAAACACACACCCTTCAAATGGCTCCTGAGCCAAAAGAAAACACAAGAATCAGGAAGCAGTGTTAACAGCTATGAGGCTGAGGTGAAGGGGAAAAAGAAAGAGCGAGCTGGAGGGTGGCTGGTATAGAGAGAAAGAGAAACAGAGAGTGGTTTGGACTCCATCTGAGAGTGATTTGGGCTGTGTGTGTGTGTGTGTATGTGTGTGTGTGTGTGTGTGTGTGTGTGTGTGTGTGCGGGTGGGTGGTGGAGATGTCAGCTGGGTGGATGTTTGGCTTGCTGTCACAGCAGCAAGGCCACAGCCATTAGGCTGTCCTAAAGGGTGATGCCATGGTCATAGGGAACAAGATCTTTCCCACTGAGGTCATAACTGCACACACACACACACACACACACACACACACACACACACACACACACATCGTTACACACGTTCACATTTGGGCTCTCATGGAAATCCCCACATACACATGTTCACATACACAGACCCTCCTACTTTACCCGCCTATTACTGACAGACTCTCACACATTGAAACCCCCCTTCACACACATCCATAAACACAGAGTCATTGATAAATACACTGTCCCCCACTGTCACATCATCTCACACACATGTTTACTTATACACACACACACACATGCGCACACACTCTTCCCCCACTCGTCTAGATTACAGTACTTCAAAAGGCTTGTGAGTGGCAGCCAAAGTGTAACAGTTAGCCCTTCATCCCGCTGCCCATGTTTCAGTGACTGACGTGTCCCCCAAACACAGACTGACAGGCCTGCAAGGCCCCCCTTCTGTCTGCTTCAGACGGGCCGGGGGCGGAGGGGCCCGCGCACATGTGAAGCCCCCGTGTCCTGAGCCCCGCGCCGTCAGTGCACCAATTAGCCCCTAAAAGCAGCAGTTAGCATCTAAAGCAGCGCCTCCTGTTTCACCCACACGTCCCCCAGCTGCCAGTCAAGGCTAACGGCTAGCTGATGGTGCCTTCATCTCTAATGACCTCAGATTTGTGTGAGTGCGTGTGCGTGTGTGTGTGTGTGTGTCAGAAGAATCAAGGATTGTAGCAAAACTAGCCCTTAGTTGGTGTGCGTGTGTGTGTGTGTGTGCGTGCTTGTGCATGCTTGCATGTGTGTGCGTGTACGTGTGCGTGTGTGTGTGTGTGTGTGTGTGTGTGTGTGTGTGTGTGTGTGTGTGTGTGTGTGTGTGTGCGTGTGCGCGCGCGTGTGTGTGTCAGAAGAATCAATGATTGTAGCAAAACTAGCCCTCAGTTGGTGTGTGTGTGTCTGTCTGTGCCAGAAGTGTTTCAGTTACTACTCAACTGTGGTCAGCGCAGAGGACCATATGTAAATAATGAGTCTTCCATGAAGAATGTGGTTAGGGAAAAAGCTTAAAACTGTAGCCTCTGGTGGCAGCTTACTGATGTGTGTGTCTGTTTGTGTGTGGTTGGGTGTGTTTGCGTGTGTGTGTGTGTGATTTATTGTGTTGTCTATAGTTCTGAAAATGTTAGTATATGTTCATGCATGTTTATTTACCTGTGCTTATGGGACTGTGTATGTGTGTGTTCTGACTTGTGATTGGGAGAGAGGGTGTGTATGCCAATGCTTGTGATTGTGTGCATGTGTTTGTCTTGCAGTGATATGAAACACTAGTGTGTGTGAGTGCAGGGGGTTGCCCCTAGGTCAGGCAGATTTGGTGTTGGATGGCACTGGAACATATATGTGCATGCATATATACTGTATGTGTGTGCGCGCGCGCCTATGTAGAGGTAAAAGTTTCAGAAGCTGGATTAATACTTGACCACCTCCTGGTACTGATAACGAGTCACGCTGAGGCACCCTAACCAAGGCCAGATGGGGGTGTGTGTGTGTCACAAGATCCTGTTTCCAACCAGCTACACCCTCTCCAATGAATGCCCTCTCATACACACACACACACATACACACACACACACACACACACACACACACACACACACACACACACACACACACACACACACACAAAACACAGGCCCCCTACAGTGCAGTTTGAAGTCAGTTGTGAAAGGGAAAATCCACCCCTGCAATAAGAGCCATGACTGAAAAAAGCAGAACTGCAGAGAAGTGTGTGTGTGTGTGTGTGTGTGTGTGTGTGTGTGTGTGTGTGTGTGTGTGTGTGTGTGTGTGTGTGTGTGTGTGTGTGTGTGTGTGTGTGTGTGTGTGTGTGTGTGTGTGTGTGTGTGTGTGTGTGTGTGTGAGAGAGAGAGACTGAGACTGAGACTGAATGAGCGAAGAAAACCCAGCATGAGAGACTACAGAGAGAAATGTGATCCAGGGCAGGTATTAAAGCTGTTTTATATTGTGGGCCAACACTCACTCACACACTACCATACAGACACAATTTACACACACACACACACACACACACACACACAGTAGAGAAAGGGGCCCCAGTCCCTGCAGTCTGCTGGTATTTAGTGTGGAGATTGATTTTGCTCATGCAGGGACTTTTATTAAAACCCTCTTGCTCCCTTGTGTGTGTCTCCAGTCTTACACACACACACACACACACACGCACACACGGTGATCTCCCTTAACATTTAGGAGGCATTAGTGGGCTACTGTATACCCCTAGTGTGTAACTTACACATGTGCAGCCTCTGTTATGGCCTAGGTGCTAATACCTAAACACACCCTAGCACAGTCTCTGAATGCACACTAACTCTGCTCACACACACATACCCACGCTTATTAACTGATCTCAACACCAAAGGTATGGCTGCTCATACTAACATGGACTCGCACGAAAGTACACGCACAGGGCCTGCTTTCTGTAATAGCATAGCATAGCTACGTCAGTTATCGGCCAGTTTGTTAAAAATCGTCCGGTCTGTTAAACAAGTTTAATAATAGATTAAACATCACAACGGTAAAGAGGCACAGAGGCAGTCAGTCAGCAGCAACCTAAAACTTTTACAGTATAAATGGCTGATGCGTACATATATAACTCCTGTGAAATTGCATAAGTTTAATGATAATATTCCTGATACCTGTATTAAGTGTGATGAGGCAAGGGGGACATTGTTCCACTGTATATGGGAATGTGGGAAAGTGAAAACCTTCTGGCAAGATGTTGTTAATATGATTGATCAAATTTTATCAAAGAAATTACCATTGAATCCCAAGCTTTTTATTCTTGGTTTATATCCTACCATACCACTTCTACAAAGCAAAGAGTTCAGATTCATAGATATGTGTATATTACAAGCTAAACGTATAATTGCTCTCAATTGGAAAAGTGTTGATTAAAGAAATGGCCTCAAACATGACAATAGAAAAGATAACGTATATTGTTAGACGTAAACAAAATGTTTTTGATAATAGCTGGGGACCTTTTAAGTACTTCTTAAGGCATAATACTAATGTTGGTAACTTGCTTCAGCAAGAACAGGCTCTGGGGGAGTAGGACAAATATCTGATTATGTACATTGACTAGTAGGAAAAACAACAACAAAAAACACTTTATTTAGTTTGTAAAGTATACTTTTATGTTTCTTTTTATTATCTGTTTTTAATTTAACTATTATTTCGTTACTCTATTATTATGGGTGGGGGAACAGGGTGAAAATGTTTGCTGTGTATTGTTCTGTTGTTATTCAATTTGATGTGACTTGCAAACTGAAAAACAATAAATACATTGTTTAAAAAAAAAAAAAAAACATCACAACGGAAACGTAGCCGATAACACATGCATGCCGGTATTTAACCCCGTTACGATAGTCGTGTTTGCCAAAAAAACTGCCAGAAGACTTCAGTCTGTAGTGTCCGCTTTTATAAGTGTGTAGGTTTACAGCTAGATAAAAGAGAAGACATCTTGGCTTCATAAACTTTATGCAAACGTTTCTGTATTCTCAGAATCAGAGGATAGCCAGGGTTGTGACATGTCCACACATACCTAGGATACATATGCACACACACACACACACACGCACGCGTCCGCTCGTACCTAGGATACATATGCACACACACACACACGCATCCGCTCGTACCTAGGATACATATGCACACACACTTTGATGCAGAGCTGTCTGGTGCCGTTGTGGTTATGCCACTGGAGTTTCATCTGATGGTGCAAGTTCATCATGACTGCTATTCAGAAAATGGAATTTGATTTTTATACAGAAATATATATGAGTGTGTGTGAGACCATGATATTCCACTTTGTCATCCCTTGAAAAATATCATGAACTTGTGATCCTGTATGTGTCAAAGCTCAAATGGACTATCACCAATTCTAAGCAGTGCAACATGAGAAGGAATATCATGAATACCTTCACAATTCTGACCTGGTCTCTGTCACAACCCAGTGTCTATGTTTGTCTGTCCTGTCTCACCAGAGCTCTCCCTCTCTCTCTTTCTCTCTCTCTCCCCCTCTCTCTGTCCCTGTCTCCCCAGGCGGAGATGTCTGCTGAGGGGCCGGAGGTGGGCTACGGCTCCTTCCACCAGCAGTACTGGCTGGATGGGCGGCTCATCGCGGTGGGGGTGATCGACATCCTGCCCTCCTGTGTGTCCTCCGTCTACCTGTACTACCACCCCGACTTCTCCAACCTCTCACTGGGAGTCTACTCTGCACTCAGGTACACGCACGCACACACACATACACACACACACACACACACACGCACACACACACACACACACACACACACACACACACACACACACACACACACACACACACATACATACAACATAAACACACACACACACATACAGCATACACACAGTTTGTCTACCTTAAGTGGTACCCAGTATTAAATGTGAACTCCTACATGTACCTACGAAGACACATGTCTCTCTTTTATAAATGTAGTGTATTAGATTACACCCACACACACCCACACCCACACCCACACACACACACACACACACACACACACACACACACGCACACACACACACATCTGGCACCTCTGTAAAATGAAACCTAATAAGGCGTGAGGGCCTTTCTCAAATTATTTCTTTGCAGTTGCGGGTGGCTGGGGATTGAGGGATTTCACTTTAAACTGTGTGTGTGTGTGTGTGTGTGTGTCTGTGTGTGTGTGTGTGTGTGTGTGTCCGTGGGTGTGGGTTTGTGAGCATCTAAGAAAGACTGAGCGAATAGCCTTAGCTGTGATGTGGTTACAATGAATGAAACCACTGCTACTCTGCAGCATAAGGACACCTTAGTCATCAGAGTGTGTGTGTGTGTGTGTGTGTGTGTGTGTGTGTGTGTGTGTGTGTGTGTGTGTGTGTGTGTGTGTGTGTGTGTGTGTGTGGTGTTATGAAAGGTGTAGGCCAAGGGCTGCCGGGTAAGCCCTGTGGTGAGTGTGTATGGGAGAAGGAAATGTTTCAGGGTTTTGTAAAGGCTCTAGATCATGTTAGATCAACTCCCAGCTCTCCTGTGCAGACCTAGAGGTTCCTTTATGTGTGCAGAGCCAGCACACACACACACACACACACACACACACTCTCTCTCTCTCATTCTCACTTCCATGTATAATAAGCAAAGATCCTTACCAAAGATAAAGTTAAACATTTTTGATGCATTATTTTAGATTCAGGTAATATGTTTAATATTTTACACCGGGTCGGGGGGTGTGTGTGTGTGTAAGTGTGTGAGGCCGTTTGGAGGGAAAGGCGATGTGTCTGTGGGTGTGATTCTGACCTAAGGACAGGAGAGGGAGATATGGGGTTCATTAAGAGGGAACAGGGCCGAAAAGGAAAAGAATGGGAGCGGTAGAACTAGAGGGGTTCATTGCCCAGCCCCATAGCTCGTGTGTGTGTGTGTGTGTGTGTGTGTGTGTGTGTGTGTGTGTGTGTGTGTGTGTGTGTGTGTGTGTGTGTCCAATACAGCATTTGAGCTGTATTGGCTGTGTATTTTCACTCTTCTGTTTTATAGTGGTACTTCCCTGCTCCCCTGCATACTGTATTGAAATGTCCAGAAAATAATAGCAGTTTTCAGTTGGATGATAATTATAGTTTTGAGGAGAGACTTTGGAAAGAACCTTTTTCACCCAGCTCATTCACATATTTGTGTGTGTGAGTAAGTGCACACATGTGTCTGCATGTGACAAGCTTGCTTGTTCAGAGATAGAGAGGAGGAATTTGAATATGATGATATGTCATGGAGCGTGTGTGTGTGTGTGTGTGTGTGTACATATTTGGAAGAAAGAATGTGAGTCTGACACTTACTTGTTGTTAGCGAGAGAGAGAGGGAGAGTGTGTGTGTGTGTGTGTGTGTGTGTGTGTGTGTGTGTGTGTGTGTGTGTGAGAGTTTGCGGAGTGCATTAGTATGTGCCGGGGCAGCCGGCGGAGGCGGGGGATAATTGGCCAGTGTGTGAGTGTCAGCGTGCTGAAGAGGGGATAATGGTGGCTTCAAGCTGCTGCCAGAGGCCCCCTGCGTGGGGCTCGGGGGCCGCTGAGGGGGGCTCCAGCGTTTTTGTGAATGGGCCCCTCACCTCTGCTGCTCCGCTCCTCATTCACAGGCTGCGGGGCCTTTGTGTGGAGGGGATGGGAACCAGGGAACCTGGCAGAGACGCGCTGACCTCCCAGCACCTCTCCTCACAGTGCTCTGGTCTCCCTCTTTCTCTCTCACTCTCGCTTCTCCCTCGCTCCTCTTTTGGGGGGGAGCTTTTTCTTTTTTCTCTCCTCTTGGCAATCTTGTGCTCTGCTTCACTTTTTTTTTTCCCCCCCCCCTCTTACCCTCATGTCCTGCTCCTTGCTCTCTTCCTCTGGTTGGCTGTCTCCACCCTCTCTCTCTCTCTCTCTCTCTCTCTCTCTCTCTCTCTCTCTCTCTCTCTCTCTCTCTCTCTCCCCCCTCCCCCTCTCGCTTTCCTCCCCCCTATCCCCATTTAGCTTTTAATTTCCACTACATCTATTTTATGGAGGAGAGTTTTTGGGGTTCTCTTTTCTTCTCCTTTTCTCTCCCACTGCTGCCGTTTGAGGCCGAAGAGAAAAGAGTCCGGCCTCTGCTTTTGGTGTGAAGCACTGAGAGAGTGCAAAATAGAGAGAGAGGGAGACAGAGAAGAAGAAAAGCAGAGACTAAAAAAGAGAAGAAGAATAGAGCGAGGGATTTATTGATGGAAAAGTGAAGCGCAGAGAGGGAAAGTAGGGAAAGAGAGAGGGAAAGTGTTGGGGGGAAGTCACGAGAGGAGTGATAATTAAGAGAGAGGGAGGAGAGCTGGGACTGAATGAGGCGATGGAGGAGGGCAGGCTGTCGACTGAGCCAGAGGATGTCGTTAAAACCGCCTCCTCTTTTTCCGTGGACTTCTCTCCGAGTGCTCTCGCGTCTCCTCTCCTCGCTGCGTCTCTTGCCTTTTCTTCGTCCATCTTTCCCCATCTTTCCCCCTCCTTGACTTTCCATTCCTCGTCCCCTTTCCTCTTTCTCTTTCCTTCCTGTCCTCTCCCAATTGATTGACACTCGATGGCCACAGCCACGGTGACAGCTGTTGAAGTCCCAACCTATGGACCGTTAAAATCTCATACTCTCATTTTCATCTGACAGACTCTGAGTGGTTGTGATGTGAATCCGTCTAGAATTGTTATTGTTTAATATTGTATACAATATACATACTTATATATTGAAACCATTTCACGTATCAACGGAATTCATCAGACATCATTTTCATTTTCAGTGTGCCTTCTAAGAAAGCTCTTCTCCATTCTCATAAGATGACTGGCAGTAGATCGCTAGAAGCTGTAGTTATCGTTCCTCCTAATATATCTGTCTCTTCTCCCCCCTCTGTGCAGGGAGATCGCCTTCATCAGGCAGTTGCAGAAGCAGTCCCCTAAGCTGTGTCACTACTACCTGGGCTTCTACATCCACTCCTGTCCAAAGATGCGCTACAAAGTGAGTCTCCTGCCCACCCATCTCTGGAGGATGATGACCTGACCCCCCCCCCCCCCAGCCACACACACACACACACACACACACACACACACACATGCACACACACACTTTTAAAACTCAGTCATATCTCATTGTGCTTCCTCTCTACATCACCCACCTGTCAGCTCCATTCCTTACCTCTTATATGAACTCTCTTGGTAGTATGTGTGTGTGCACTTTTAAGACCTGTATGTCCGGCATAGGGGATATGTTTTTCTTTCCGCAGTCAGCGATGTGTTAGAACAGCACTCGGTGACGGCGAGCGAGGTGTTGGGAGGTGCAGCGGCTGTGATGACTGACACACACAGGGAATATGGAGGCCTTGTTCTCTGACCCCCACATTACTCTCCACACTCACTCCATCAGCTCAGGCAGCTCAGTCTTTCTTCTTCCTTTTTCTTCTTTTCCTCTTTTTCTTTCTTCTTTTTTTTTTTTTTTTTTTTAACCCACATTTTTACTTCACATTTCACATTTTTCTTCACGAGTTCAGTTACTTTTGTGTGTGTGTGTGTGTGTGTGTGTGTGTGTGTGGCGGGGGGTTAGTAGAGCCTTGTTGGCCCATTAGCAGACATGGAGCCTCTTTAACACACTAGCTCCTAAAGCTCCTGAGAGCCATTACCCATCAGGCACTGGGGCAGAAAGAGAGCAACCAAGTAAGGAACGGCCTTTTGGGTCGCGTGGTGGTGGTGGGGTCTCCCGTCACACTCCCCTGGACAAATCGCTTTGATTGACAGGCCGTCGCCAACGAGGAAGAACGTATTCACGAGCGCTGGATGTTTCTACCGTGCAGGGTTATTTTAATCCCCTCACATCCCTCTACTGCCATTAAGATTTTTATGCACACACGTGGGATCTGTTCTTGGAGGAGCAGAGAACGTGAGAGAGAGAGAGAGAGAGAGAGTGAACTAGAAAGAGAGAAGAGGGTGGAGGGAGGGAAGGGGAAGGGGGAGGGAGAAGGAGAGGAGAATATGTCCTGTCCTGTGTTTTTATTGCTGGGGGAGCACTCTGCAGGTTTCCCCGCTCCACGGGCCGAGAAGCGTTGAGGGGGAACGGTGACACCTGTGGAAGGTGTTAATCCCCCCCTCTTGGCTCACGCCGCACACCTCCATCTGCTTCCCTCATTCCGCCGAGTCCCCTCTGTCCTCGCCCGCTGCAGGAGCCGTGTACGCACCGCATACCTCCCTCCTGAACCACCAAAGGTGTGTGTGTGCGCGTGTGCGTGCGTGCATGTGCGTGTGTGTGTGTGTGTGTACAGCCGGATTACTGCTTTAGGTGTAGCCTCAGTGGGGACTACAGGTGGAGCTGGACCTCCCCCCTCCCTTCCCTCTTTTCTATCTTCTCCCCTTTTCTCTCTCTCTCTCCCTTTCTCCCTCCCTCCGTCTCCATGTCCGGCTGTCTCTCCTTTGCTGCGGTTAGCATGTGGTTTTTGGACCTGCCCCGTCAGATGTGACACCAGGTCACTCACCTTCCATAAGTCGGCTCCAGTCTCAGAGGTGGCCCTGTGTCTGGGCCCGAAGATGGATCTTCAAGACCTGAAGCCTGGGCCAAAGAAATGGCTGCAGCACGTCGGTCATGAAACACCATCTCTCCCAGCAGTGTGACTGTTTAGGCATAGATGGTCGTGGTGAAGCCCAAAGGGGGGCCTGGTTGGGGCAGAGCCCACAGGATGGAGGCAGGACCAGGGTGAGATCCAGTGGTTGGAGACCTGTGCTGGGGTTTAAGCCCTGGGATGGAGGCCTGGTTGGGGGTAAAAGCCACAGGAGGGAGGCCTGGCTAACACGCTAGCAGTCATCACTCCGCTGCTCGTGTATTTCCAGCGTCCCACTGGTGTTTTTGTCTGGGCGTCGGACCAGACCTGTATAGCCGAGGTTGTGTTCGTGCAAGAGAGGGAAGGGAAGGGAAGAGAAGAGAAGAGAAGAGGGGAACGGAGAGAGAGAGAGAGGGTGAAGGAGAGAGAGAGAGAGAGTGAAGGAGAGAGAGTGCAATAATGACACGAGAGTGCAGGAGCAGGAACACAGGTGCAGTGGAGTGGAGTGGAGTGGAGTACAGCTTGGCAACCATTCCACACACACACACACACACACACACAGAGAGAGAGAGAGAGAGGGACGTGTGTTTTAGTGAGGCGAACAGCTGATTCATCCACATGGATAAGAAAGCAGCAACAGGAGAGGAATGTAAATGTCAGAGATGGAGCAGCGAGAGAGATGGAATATGAGTGAGGGGGGAATACAACAGTAGATAGGGGAGGGAGGGAGAGACAGAGAGAGACAGAGAGAGACAGAGAGAGACAGAGAGAGACAGAGAGAGAGAGAGAGAGAGAGAGAGAGAGGGGGCGAGAGCAGAAAGAGCTGCAGAAGTCATTAGCGGTTGAGGGAAAGGTCACTGAGGAGACTGCTACTGTAGTTGACTGCAGCTTTGGGAGTGTGTGTTCCACGTGTTCTCTCCCTTTCTTTCTAACGTATACACACACACACACACACACACACACACACACACACACTCAGACAGGCGCACTGAATGTGGTTGTAATGTGCAAGGGGTGCTAAGTCCCCCCACTCCAGCTCCGACTAGACGGCCAAGAAATGTCCCATTCATCCTCCTCTTTATGTTGTCTTTCTTTCTTCACCTTTTTACTCCTTTCATCCCCCCATTCATTCATCCCTCTATTCATGTGTTTCCTTCTTCCTGTTACTCCCACCCATTTTAATGCAGTGTATTTATATTTTTGTTGTTTTTTTGGGGGGGGCTGTGTTTGTGTCAGTATGCCAGTGTTCTGTTGTCTACATGGTAATTCCGGTGATCCATTTGACAGTGTTTGGGTGTCTGCAGTGATTGTGTGTGTGTGTGTGTGTGTGTGTGTGTGTGTGTGTGTGTGTGTGGTACATAATAATCTATCCTCCTGAACTTGTCTGCATTGCTGTGTGCCTAGAATCCTGAGCAGCATTCTGTTACAGACGGTGCAGATGGGTGCTTTTGCTCTCGCTATCTCTCTCTGGCTCTCTCTCTCTCACTCAAACCCTCACATTTACACACACACACACACACACTCACACACACTCATACACACTCAGGTCTACATATGGAGGGCCACTCATCAGCTTTTCACCACTAGCTTGTCTTCCCTACACCCCTTTGTCCTCTTACAGACTAAGGCAGGGTGAGAAGGTTGTCTGTTTCCCACCTTAACACACACACACACACACACACACACACTCACTCACACACTCTTGGCGTTTCTGTTATATCCCTTTCTTCTGCAAATAAATGGTCATTCTCTCCCGCTCTCTCTTTAGCACACACACACACACACACACACACACACACACACACACACACACACACACACACACACGTTTTTGCCCGAAAATTGAATCTGCATCTATTACATATACTAAGTTTTTCGGCAAAGCAAGAGGCTGCAATTGTTGCTGAGGTGTGTGTGTGTGTGTGTGTGTGTGTGTGTGTGTGTGTGTGTGTGTGTGTGTGTGTGTGTGTGTGTGTGTGTTCAGATGGATGGTCTGTAACAAGTAGAGCACTACCTGCTGTGTTCCCACAAAGCCCTTCCACCCACTTGCCCCACATTAAAACACATCTTCGAACACACACAGCCGGACGCTCAACGCGCTAAAAACACGCTTTTAGAACCTCAGCTGGAATGGTTTCGTATGGACCTAAGTGGCCCCTCACAATCCTTGGGCCCCAGAGGTTGCATGGCAGCATCCAAACAGCTTCATCAGCTGCCTAGAACATTCTGTCCCGATAGATTACCCATCACAGAGGAAGTTCTAGAACATTCTGTCCCAATAGAATACCCATCACAGAGGAAGTTCTAGAACATTCTGTCCCAGCAGAAGACACCCACATCAGAGAGAGAGAGAGTTGTCAAATGTTTAGAACCAACAGGGCGGTTCTAGAAGCACACAATGTCCTGCCTTTACTCTGGCAATGTTGTCAGAACTTTGACTTCCAGATGCTTTGTCAGACTTGTTATTTCTAGTAAACATGACCCCAGATAACAGCCCTCCCCTCTCCATCACCAGTATGTTTTTTTTTGTTTTTTTATTGGTTCAAATTCATCAAATCTTTGGCTTATAAGTTTGCGTTACCGTTGGCAACCCTCAGTGTGGCTGCTGTCGGCTAGCAAGTGCTGCTGAAGTGGAAAGCCTCCTCTCTTCCTCTCCCCCCTCAGATGTCAATCACACACCACTGTCTTTCAGCCCCTCTCTCTCTCGCTCCCTCTCCTTCTCTCTCAATCTGGCCTCCTCTGGGCGCTCCACAATGGCCCCCGCTGGAGGTCTCCCTCTCCCTGGCCATCGACTCCATCCGTTTCGGATCTGCTCGGTACGCGGTTCCCAGCAGGGCCCGGGCACACACTGCTGCCAGCGTCTGTCTGGATGTGACTTCCTCCAGGAGGCGGCTAGCTCCTTCGCCTCCCGCCCGCCGCTCTCCAAGCTCTTGGGCTTTTGGACACTAAGGGCTATTGGAGGTCCTTAGGGCCTATTGCACTCTCTCTCTCTTTAGATCTCTCTCTCCCTCTCTCCCTCTGTGTGCTGGGTAGCTGTGTGATGCCAGGCCCCGAGGCCTGAAAGGCTCCAGTGGACTGCGATTAAAGTGAGGGTCCGTCCCTGGCCTTCGCTGCCTGCTGCCAGTTGAGCTCCTTAGAGGAGGGTGGGCAGGGGGGGACTTAATCACCGCCATCTCACGCCTCTTTTCTGCTTTCCTTTTCTTTTGATTTTTCCCTCCATTTCCTCTCGTAAGCCACCCCCCTCCCCTCACACCTCTCCCCCCCCATGCTTTTCTCCATCAGCCAGGTGCAGCGTCTCTCTCTTTCTCCCTCTTTCTCTGTTGGCATTTCTATAGTAAAAGCTGGAGGAAGTCTCCCCCCCACCCACCCCCCCTACATCCTCTACACAGGCTTCAGAGGGCTGGTGCTCCACTCTTTTCCACAAAGGAGTTTGAACAGGGCCTCCTCACCTCTCCAGCACGGCCTGCGTATGCTGAAGGAGGCTCCGACCACAAGCCTGAGGAGATGGGGCATTAGAGCACACACCATGAAAGTACTGAAACACACTTCTGTCACAGACTCCTAGAAGGTTCATGAATAGTCACTAAGCCGCGAAGTAACACATCTTCAGTACATTCGTTCAGTTCTGTATTCGTAGAGAGCACAGATTTTCAGGCAATTGCTCCTTCAAAAGACTGCCGGGTTTGGTTCAGGCTTCGGATTTAATTCCCCCGCAGATCTAATTACATTTCAATTTTGGTTATACACGGCACTGTTCAGAATAGTTGGAGTGTTATGCAATAGCTAGTTCTGATACACTGAGGTGACAAAAGGACGTAATGATCTTGTGAAAAATTGAGGGATGTCCTTGAAATGGTGCATGGGAGTGGGGACCATGCAAGAGATGGGTGTTCCAGTGCCCGTGAGGAGATAACTGCACTGGGTGGCTTTGCAGGTGTCAGGAGGTGGAGTTGAGATAAGGATGGAGGAGATGCCCTTGTGAGAGTCCCCCTGGTGCATCAGGAGGGGATTACAGCCCAGCACTAGGAAAGGATGCCACCAGGAAAAGAAATGGCGGCAGATAGAACAGCATCTTCCTCAGATGGCTGCAGTGAGCCGCAGTGGGAGAGCCAGCAGATGGAAGCCCAGAGCGTGGAGGGAATGAGGTGTCCTGGCCCTCAGCACGACAGCAGCAGCCCTCAATCATATGAGTCAGTTTGGGCCTGACACACGCAGGAACAGGCATGCTTACTCTCAGACAAACGAGCCCTGCTGCCATCAAGCCCAGTGTACACGCTACCCCAGAGAGGCTGTGCACGCACGCGTGAGGGTCTCTTTGTGTGTGTGTGTGTGTGTGTGTGTGTGTGTGTGTGTGTGTGTGTGTGTGTTGGGGGGGTTCAAAAACACTTGACTGCTCACTTTTATTGACTTGCTTTCCTGTAGAATTTCATGCAGCTTGTTTTAGATTTGTTGGGTGAACTTTTTTTATGTCTTTTATGTATCCCTCCTCCACACACACACACACACACACACACACACACACACACACACACACACAGAGACTCCCAGCCCTGGCCCCTCTCTCTTGCACAATGGCACAGCTCACGCCAAATGCTAATTTGTTGTTGTTGTTTCTCTTGCTCTATCCACTTTGCTTTTAAAAGGATACAAATTCGTTGACTTATTTGTTTTTTCCACTTTTGCATTTGTTTTTCTTTTATATGTGTGTGAATCTGAATGTGTGTGTGTGTGTGTCTGTCTGTTATGTGTGTCTGTGTGTGATGTGTGTTTCTGTGCCTGTGTCCCATCACATTGTAGGCGTGACAGTAATGCTGGTGATGATTGAGTGTGTGTTGGTGTGTGTTTGTGAGAGACGAAAATGTGAATGTGAGTTATAGAGTGAAGTCTGTAATCTTCGTTTAAGGCTTGCTCCGTTTAACTGGGCGATGGCAGCAGCAAAGAGTATTCAGCTCAAACCTATACACGCATGCCAACCATACACACACACACACACACACACACCGACACACACACACACACACACCGACACACACACTTGCTGGGTTATGTAAAGTGTTTCTTACTCTTGTTGTTATTGTTCCCATCATGAAAGCATGAAAGACGGTCTCAAGCTCAGCCCAGGAAGCCATTAAAGTTTCCACAGAGCAGCAGAAAGAAAGAACGAGAGAAAGACGGGGGAGAGAGAGAGAGAGAGAGAGAGAGGAAGGGACGGACGGAAAGCTAAAAAGAGAGGGGGCAGAAGAGAGTGAGCCAAAAAAGCGGGCGTAAGAGAAGAAGAACATTTCCCCACTGTGAGGAAGAATGGAATATTGTCCTCGTCTTCAGAAATCTAAGCCCCAACGACAACAGTCAGAAATAACAGAGTGGAACGACCATGAGGGGAGGAAGAAAAAAAAAACGAGTGTTTGGAGGAAAATAGCTGAGGCATTAGTCTTCATTTCACTAAAGAGTCACTCTCTCTCCCCCATACCCACAGTCTCTCTTTGTCTTCACCCCTTTTTCTTTCCATCCTTTTCCTTCTTTATCCCACTTTCTCTCTCTCTCTCTCTCTCTCTCTCTCTCTCTCTCTGTCTCTGTCTCTCTCTCTCTCTCTGCCATATACTGTTCCTCTCACTCCCTTGCCTCCAGTTTTGTCTTTCTGCCTCTCCATAGTCTCCCCCATTATTTTCTGTCTTCTCTCCCTCCCTGTTTCTCTCCCTCTCTCCCTCTCACACACACTCTCTCCCTCTCACTCTCTCCAGTAATCTCTGAGTCTGCAGTGCTGGCTGGGGAAACACAGATTCCTTAGATAAACGTGGGGACAGAAAGTGAGTGAGTGAGTGAGCGAGGGAGGGAGAGAGGGAGGAGTGATAAAGAGACCTGGAGAGAGGGAGAGAGGGATAAAGAGAACTTGAGAGAGGGAGAGAGGGATATCTCTGTTTTTCTTTGGCCTCCCCTGGGGCCATGCATGCATTCCTGAGGCCCAGTCCACTAGAATCAAGACTCAATTGATGCCGTAATTGCTCCCCCTCTGCTCTCTCTCTCTCTCTCTCTCTCTCTCTCTCTCTCTCTCTACCTATCTCTCTCTCCTGCTGTCTCTCTCTCTCTCTCTCTCTCTCTATCTACCTATCTCTCTCTCCTGCTGTGTGTGTGTGTGTGTGTGTGTGTGTGTGTGTGTGTGTGTGTCTCTCTCCACCCCATCCATCAGTATAGCACTAAAGCGGGAAGCCTTATTTGAGGTGTGTAGGGCGGCACTGACGTGTGTGTGTGTGTAGAGAGAGAGATGTTTTAAGTACCCTCTGTCCTTTGTCCCTGTGTAGTGGTGTTCTCACCACCACAGGGAATAAACCTGTATGCTGTGCAATATAGATATCACGTGGATGTACTGTCCCTTGTGCTGATTGCCTGTTAATTGTTTTAGTTGATCTTGTTTCTCTGTGTGTGCACATACACACACACACACACACACACACACACACACACACACACACACACACACAGACCGGGAGAGATTTCTGTCTGTGATCTTCGTGCACATGGCATCCTCTCATTCTGTGCCAGGATGAATCTCTCCCCCTCCGCACCACTTCCTCATGTGAAATATAGAAACCCTGGGTGTGATTTTTGATCCCCCTCAGAGATCCCCCTCAGAGATGGGGTTTTGGAGAGAGAGAATGGAGGCATGTAGGGTGAAACCGTGGCGTGTGTGTGTGTGTGTGTGTGTAGGATGATGTGGTTTGTGGGGTACAGTAGAGCCGGTGCTGACGGGAGTGGGGGACAGATGAGAGTGGGGCTCGGCGGGTCCTGGCTCCGTGGAGCGGGGCGCTGGGATGACTCAGGGATTTGAGGCTTGGGAAGCACAGATGCTGGGGTTTTGTGGATGGGGTGTCTGTGGCTTAGGAGGAAGAGCTGGGATCCAGAGACGGAGAGAGAGAGAGAGAGAGACGGAGCTTGTTTTCACTAACCAGGCGAATGGGCCCCAGAATTAGGTGGGGGGGGGGTGCTGTCCTTTTCTTTTTTCATTGAAAGGGAGATGGGAGGATTCAGAGGTGGGGGGGAGGGGGCCGGTTAAATACAGAGTCTGTTCTAGAATCAGTTTGTTCCAAGATTTTTCCGTCCTGGTTTATAAGCTCTCTGTTTGCTCCTGAGAAAGGGCTTTCATGAGCAGATGATGGATTCATTGGTGACATGGATCCAGCACACACACACACACACACACACACACACACACACAGAGACACACACACACACACACACACACACGATACGCACACATGACCATGTATTCAATCACTCACTCATACACACACACACACAGAGACACACACACACACACACACACACGATACGCACACATGACCATGTATTCAATCACTCACTCATACACACACACACACACACACACACACACACACACATCTAGAGACATGCATACAGGGGTGCATGATACGCACACACTCACATACACGTAAGCACACACTGACCTCGTTCCCGTAATCTCTGTGTACATATCCACTCATCTCTGGACAGAACAGGCCTCCCTCTCTCTCTCTCTCTCTCTCTCTCTCTCTCTCTCTCCCTCCCTTCCTCTCCTCTTCTTTTTTCTCTCCTTCTGTGTGTTTTTCCTCCCTCGCTCGGCGCTTGTGTAAATCTTCAGGTATGCTCCGACAGGTAAAGACCTGCTTTTCAGGGGGCCCCTCTCTATCTTTCTGTCTGTCTATCTGTCTCTCTCTCTCTTCCCTCCACGTCGTGTGAGTGTGTGTGTGTGTGTGTGTGTGTGTGTGTGTTGTGCATGTGCTTTTAATGGTCTCTGCCTAGGTTTTTGGCTTTGAATGAAGTTCAAGCAGCTTACTCTCCTGCTGTCGTCCAAGAACAGACATTGGTCATAACATTTGACATATTCTTACATAAACCTGCACTCAAGAGTACGGAACAGTCAGGAATCTTACCTCACCAATGTTACTGCTTTACTTTCCCGTAACACTCACACATACACACACACACACACACACACACACACACACTAACACTCACATACGCACATACACACACTCACACTCACGCATACACACACTCACACATCCGCACATACACAGCATCTCTTTTTGTGGTAGCACTGTAAGCAGCACTCGGTTCAGACAAGCCCTCTCTGTCTCCCCCCTCATCCTTGTTCTCTTCTGTAAGCACGTACACACACACACACACACACACACACACCGGCATGCTACGTTGGATGACAAAGTGAGAGGGAAGTAAAGGAGGGGGAGGAGAAGGTGCTAAATGAAAAAAAAAGTGGATGATCTCAGAAAGATAAACGCTGATGGTGTGTTTTCCTTCGTCTAATCACCATGGGAACCACAAAACGGAGGCTCCCCAGTGAAGACGTGTAATCTTCTTTTGCTTTTGTTTTTCTTTCATTAATGTGTCACGCCGTGCTAAGACTGGCAGTCAGACGCAGCATGGGGGTGCACACACACATACACACACACACACACACACTGCTTGTTGGAGCTAGAGTTTTCTGTGACACCGAGGCTGGACATATTTATTTATTTTTCCCCCGTCTTAATGTGTGTGAGTGTTCACAAATGCATGCATGTTTATACACCTGTGTATGAGTGTGGGTGGGTATGTGTGTGGGTGGGTATGTGTGTGTATGTGTGTGGGTGTGGGTGGATGGGTGTATGTACATGCTTATTTTTGCAGAGTGTTTTGTTTGTGTGTGCATGTATTATATTTGTGTATGTTTGTGAAGGGATCAGCCATTACAGGGAGCGGCACAGTCTCTATAGTATAGACCGTGCATGTTTGATCCAGACTTTACTCTCCTCTTGCTCTCTATTCTCCCACTGAGGTGGACCACCTTGTCGTCTCTCCTTCTTTCTCTCCTTCTTTCTCTCCTTTCTCATATCTTCCCCCTAAGCTAGTCTCAGTGTAGAGGCTTAGTATTGGGGCTTTTGCTGGGCTGAGACCACCAGCAGTGTTAGCTGTATGCGCCAGCCTCATGTCTGTAAATAAACACTGCTTGTCTGCTCTCTCTCTCTCTCTCTCTCTCTCTCTCTTTGTGTGTTTGGTTGCAGTGATTGGACTGTTCACCGACACCCTTTGTTTTTGTGTGTGTTACTCTGCAGGACTAGAATGTGTCTGTATTTGTGACTGCGCGTGTTGTGTATATTAATCGGAAGGTTAAGGTGTGTGTGCGCATTTGTCTGTGGGCATGGATGTCTGTGCTCTAGGTGTGTGTGTGTGTGTGTGTGTGTGTGTGTGTGTGTGTGTGTGTGTGTTAGGTTTGACACCCTGGCGGGGGCGTTGACAGGTTGAGGGGTATGTGATGTCAGAGGTGAGAGGGGTCGGGTCAGAGAGGATTGAGACGAAGGAGAGTCAGTGGGTGAGGAAGAGAATAAAAAGTTTGAAAAAAAAACAGAGAGGGAGGGAGAGCGAGAGAGGGGAGGGCAGGAGGAGGTGTGAAGGTCAGGGGGTGGAGAGTGAGAGTTTAGATGAGATGTCCGGGTGAAGGGAGACAGACCTGCTCTGCATAGGGGGCCCACAGTTGGGCAGCCTTAACAAAAACACAGATCTGACACACAAATATTCAGAGGGCAGTCACATATTTTAACGCACACACACACATAATCTCACATGTACACACATACATATTGCCATGATACGATGCGCTAATTCCTTTAAAATTCTCCCCCAGTCTGTTAGGTAAATGCACCTGTCCCCTGCATACCCTTATGAACAAACACAGTCATATACAGTTTGTTATACAGACAAAAAATCTCACAAACACACACACTGCTGTGTCTAACCACAATTTAAATTGCACTGTGACAGCGCCACATGTTTCAAAGAGATCTCTCTGCTTCATGTTTCCATCGTATGAAGGGGTCCTGCAGTTCCTTCTCCATTGCCTTTGGTCTAGGATTTCTGCTGTATGGGACTCTACTGACAGTATTAGTATAACTGAGTAGCCTAATGCTAATGGATCTGTTCTACCAGCTTGCTGTTGCTTAACTTACTCTACTGACCCATGGTTATATTGGGATGAAGGATCACAGTTTGAAATGCTTTAATGCCACTCTGGATGTAATTTCTACAGCATTAAAAGCAGTTTCACCTCGCATCCCTCCTTAAGTATAATACACCCACCGGCAGCAGCAGCGATAGAGGGATGGGAAAAAGAGGAGTGCTTGTGTGTCTGATAGCCGTAAAGCGCCGCCCCGCACGCTGGCCCGGTGAAAGGTGATCCAGTAAAAATATTTCCCCGCCATTAAGCTGTCATCCAGCAGGGCCGGGTGCCGGGGGAGACTGGAGGTGGGGGGGGGGGGGGGGTCACCGGTCTGCCAGGCTGGGACGCTTTATTTATTTGGAGGGGGCTCTTTTCTGTCTGGGTTTGGGGAGGGCTGTTGGGTGCTGAGTGGTGCAAAAAAGTCCTTGGAGGCTCACTGTTTAAACAGCGCTGGTTTGTGTAAATCTCTCAATATATATAGTTGGAGACACACCCCAGGGCCTTTTGTATGTGTGTGTGTCTGTGTGTGTGTGTGTGTGTGCGAGGGGGTTTTATGTGTGCTTGTTTACACTTGTCTTTCAGTGCCCTTGCCCTCGTCCAGTTTTCAGACCTGAAACATTGTTTGGGTAGGTGTGTGCATGTGTGTGTGTGCTTTAGCGCCAATGTGTGTTTTCTCTTGTCGCTCAACAGTTTGTGCCCCACTGCCCCTCCAATGGGGACTGAAAAGAGTGTTTGTGTGAGGCGTGAGAGTGCGACAGCACCGGAGGTTGAGGCCAGTGTGTGCTGGTCAGTGTAAGGCTAGAGGGCATGACCAAAGGTGTAAGTGTGTGTTGTGTATATGTGTGTAAGCACGGTTAAAGGCATCTTAATGATGGGGCATAGGGCATGACCATGAGGCCTCTGTGTGTTAAATGTGTGGCTGAAGAGGTAGAGAGCTGGGTGACTAAAGCCTCTGTGAACTGGTCAGTGTCAGGCCAGAGGGCTTGACCAAAGACGTGTGTGTGTGTGTGTGTGTGTGTGTGTGTGTGTGTGTGTGTGTGTGTGTGTGTGTGTGTGTGTGTGTGTGTGTGTGTGTGTGTGTGTGTGTGTGTGTGTGTGTGTGTGCGTGGGAGTTATTCTAAGCAGCTGTAGAGAATTAGAGGGAGAGGACAGGGTGACTGTTGAGTGCTAGGCCAGAGGGCATGACCAGAGGCCTGTGTGTGTGTGTGTGTGTGTGTGTGTGTGTGTGTGTGTGTGTGAGCGAGAGAGAGAGTGAGAGCGATGCACACAAAGGGTAGTGTGTGTTGGTCAGGACTGGGCCAGAGGCCATGACCAGAGGCTTGAGTGTGTGTGTCTATGAATGAAATAAGAAAATAGGTGTGAGTGGCTGGAGAATGCAAGGTTAAAGGCAGATGGAAGATGGTCCGTATTGAGTTTGAGGGCATGACCAAGGCTTACGTGTAGAAATGTATGGAAAAGAGAGACGATTTGAATAGGCAGAGAATGAGAGGTTGTGTGAATGAGTGAGTGAATGAATGAAGAATATGTGAATAGATAGAGAGAGAATGAGAGGTTGAGGGCAGGGCAGGTTTGGTCAGTGTTGAGCCAAAGGTGATGACCAGAAGCTTGGGTGTGTGTGAATACATAGAGAAGAAGAGCTTGAGGGCCACGCAGGATTGTCAGTGTTAAGTTAGAGGGCAAGACCAAGTCTCATGCATATGTGTGTATGACTGACTGACTGAATGAATGAATGAAAAAGGAAGTGTGGAAATGCTTAGAGAGGAAGGGCAGGGCAGGCTGGTCACCAATGAGCCAAAGGGCATGACCAGCGCTTGTGCATGTGGATGTGGGATTTCATGAAAAAGTATATTACCTTTCTTTTTGTTTGGAATCACTCAGAAATGTCAGAATTTCTATTTCAACATTAAATTGATCAAAAATATTCATTTTGGACGTTTCTATTTATAGATAGAAACTGTCCGCTTCTGTAGATTCTATTAAAAAGAACCAAAGGTCAGTTTTCTGCATCCATGTATGTTCCAATGGCACACTGTGTTGGATAATACTTTTTACTCCTAATTCATTAGACAAATTCATTTTTGCCAAACCTTTTAGTGATTATAACCTTACGAGCGCACTGTATACCCACTAAGCTGTACTACAATAATACTCTCTCCCTATCCTATCCACTATTCATTTTGTATGTATCATGTATATACCATCGTATGTATGCATCATGAACATGTTCCACATGTGTGCTAGCATGCTTATCCTGACACGGGGAGGTTCTGCTCAAGGTTTCTTCCTGTGAACAGGGAGTTTTTCCTTTCCCCGGTCGCCTTTGTGCTTACTCCAGGGAGTTAGGCCCCAGGCTCTGTTAAGTACCAATTTTATAGTTTTGGCGTTATAAAAATAATATTGAATTGAATATTGAAATTGAAGTAGGAGGCTCTGGTGCTCGACGCAGTCAGGATCTCAAGCGCAAAATTGTAACTGTTCTGTTATTCAAAGTGGAATTATTTCTAAACTTGTCGATGTCTTGGATATGTTTTCTATTAATTTGCCTGTTTGCTTACTTGATTGGTGAAAATATGAGTGTTCATGGAAAACATTTCTAAGTGATTCCAAACTTTTGAACGGATATATATACGTGAGTGAATACAGAATTAGAGGGCCAAGGGCGTTTCAGATGGCCACTATTGAGCTAAAGGGCATGGTCAAGGCTCATGTGTGTGTGTGAGTGAATGAATGTGAATAGATAGAGAGAGAATGAGAGGTTGAGAGCAGGGCAGGTTGGTCAGTCTTGAGCCAAAGGTGATGACCGAAGGCTTGAGTGTGTGAATAAATAGAAAAAGGATCTGAATAGATTTTGGAATGAGGTGTGTGTGTGTGTGTGTGTGTGTGTGTGTGTGTGTGTGTGTGTGTGTGTGTGTGTGTGTGTGTGTGTGTGTGTGTGTGTGTGTGTGTGTGTGTGTGTGTGTGTGTGTGTGTGTGTGTGTGTGTGTGTGTGAACATGGAGGTCTCCAACACACACACATTCACACTGTCTGGGTCAGAACATTGTGATAGAGTATGTGTGTGTGTGTGAGAGTGAAAAAGGAAATGTGTTGATACATAAAGAGAGTTGAAACAAGGGTTTGAGGGCAGGGTAAGCCGGTCAGTATTGAGCCAGAGGGCACGAGGGCCGGAGGGCATAACCAGTCACATAAAGCTGCAGAGAAGAGTGAAGAGACGGCAGAAGAGGTTGGATAAGGAGCAGCCCTCATGTCAAGTGTGTGTTGGAGACCTCCATGTTCACTCACACTAGAACATGTCTGGGTCAGAACATTGTGATTGTGTGTGTGTGTGTGTTGGAGACCTCCATGTTCACTCACACTAGAGCATGTCTGGGTCAGAACATTGTGATTGTGTGTGTGTGGTTATGTGTGATTGTGTGTGTTAGGCTCGGAGAGCAGTATGTTAGGGGTCTTTATTAGACTAGAGACTATGGGACAGCTGGAGAGAGAGATTCTAATATATTGTGTTAAAAGTCTCATTAATCATTACAAAACCCTTTTGTGATTATGTGTAGCTAAAGTTGTTTTGCCGTTTAAGGAGGCAATAAGACTGGCTTCTTGAGTGTCTGTAGCATCAGCATTTGGATTTGACTATGGTTTAAAATGGTGAGAAGGAAAAAGCTTTCATCAGAAAGTCATCATTCTATTGTTGTTTTGTTAAATTAAAGCTACTTCATGCAAGAAATTGGCAAGAAATCTTTAAAAAGGTTGTGCACTACTCGCTTCACTGAGCAGAGCAAACTGGCAGCGTTATTAAGTAGTACCCAGAAAACACCGGTCTCGTTTCAGCAGGGTAGAGACTCCAGAAAGCTGGCCTTCTGGGCAGAGTTTCGTAGAAAAGAGATGAGAGGGACGTGATTGGCCAGGACAGGTTTCAATCGTATTTAGTGGTACTGGGAATAGCTTGACCATGTAGTTCTGAGATGTGCTTCAGAAAGCATACGGTGACATTTATGAAGCGAACCTCAACAAACTGACAACTAGAATGTCAAAGCTATGCTAGACTGTAACTGCTGCAAATTGATGATCATTTTTTTTTTAAGCTATTTTTCTTTTTTTGGGGAAAATATTATTTCTAAACTTGTCAATTTCCTGACTGTTTTTTTTTTTTTTGACTTTGCCACTCATACGATGGGTAAAATTATTCGTTTTTTTTTTATATATATAAAACAGTTCTGAGTGATTCCAAACTTTTTAACAGAAGTATATGTGCAGAAATATAGAATTGGAGGTTGAAGGCTGTCAGATGGCCACTATTGAGCTAGAGGGTATGGTCAAGGCTTTTGTGTATGTGTCTGTGAATGAAAGAAGAATATGTGAATAGATAGAGAGAGAATGAGAGATTGAGGGCAGGGCAGGTCTGGTCAGTGTTGAGCCAAAGGTGATGACCAGAAGC